>NC_090656.1:180121308-180390923 GCF_040937935.1 Hyperolius riggenbachi | reverse complement strand
TGTCAACTAGGAGGATGGTCCTTTGACCCCAAACCGTCTCCTCCAGTCCACTTATTCACATACTATCATATGGTCAGCAATTTGAAAAATGCAACTTGATTAAAAGTTACATTTTAATACTTTTCTAATATCCATGTTTTTGTAGTTCTAATCAGGTGTGTTTTTAGCCTGAGACTCTCCAAGGGGTGGAGTCAGGATGGAGACAGGAAGGGCCAGAGAGTGAGTGACACCTGAAGGTGGATGTCACTATCTGGTCTGGAGACTATCTCTTAAGAGGAGAGATAGCTCTCGTGGTCGGACACGCCTGGTCGGTAACACACGGACAGATAAAGTACAAAGACAGAAGGCTGATTCGGTATCCAAGGCAAGCAGAGTCTGGCAACGGAATAACAGATATGCGAGGTACCGAATCAGAGGACAGAAGAGTAGTCAAGAAAGCAATAAGTCATAACAGATATCAAACAATGCCTAGTCTGGGTGTGAGGTCCGTGGTCTCTCCACCCTGGAACTAGTCTGATGTATAACAGGATGATCGCACAAGTTCCCTAGTCTTGGGTGCGAGGTCCGTGGTCTCAGCACCCTGGAACTAGTCTGGAGAATAACACAAATGATAATACAGTTCCCTAGTCTGAGTGCGAGGTCCGTGGTCTCAGCACCCTGGAACTAGTCTGGAGTATAACACGAATAACAGTTCAAGTAATCTGGCTCAGTGTGAATTCCCAGGTCCACCTGGTTCAAACGCACTGTTGGATCTGACTAAGGTCTGAGTGCTTCCACGTAGTGTTCGCAACGGCAGACAATTTGCAACTGGCCAGCAGTAACTATATATGGAGTAGGACAGCGGTAGGAGGCGCCCTTGTTGTATTGTCAACAATTAAGTATGAATGTAGTAAATAAAATATGATGTAGATCGCCTACCTTATGAATGGACACTCCACTCAGTAGGATGGATGTAGTAATTTATTGGTAATAAGCACTTAGGACAACGCGTTTCGCGGCATAAACCGCTTCATCAGGTCAATATGGTGCTGGGTAATAGGTGTGGATATCCTGGGCGCCCACCGCTGTCTTATCCTGAGTATAACATCCCACAATTGTGGGAGTGTTATTTTTGCCACAAACCTGTGGTAAAAAAAGTTTTTTCTGAAGGAGCTGCGACCATCCATCAAAAAGGCTGAGTGGGGACGTACTTTCCCCACATGCCTATTCGAGTGGTTGCCTCTTCAAGCAACCTACACTTGTGAGTAGTATCACCTGTGTACCTAGACCAGTTTGCAAAGATAATACACTATAGGGGCTCCCAGTGTCTCTGTTTTTTTTTTCTTTTTATCTACATAGCGCTATATATGGAGTAGTGCTCTCCAGCACCACCCCTAATTAATCAACCAATAGTATCCTGCTCTGGAGTCAGCTGATCGGCGTGATCAGCTGACTCTCTCTGCCCAGTATAAGAATTCTACCTCTCAGCGCGTGCGCGCGTATTCCTAAGCCTGTGCGCACTAACAGACTCAGCCACACCAGACACACGCTGCCGCGTGCAAACCACCGCACTGGACGCGGATCCAGCCGCCTTACTGTTGTTGCATGCGGCGGCTTTTCCGCATTCTGCCCTGCCACCAGACACGCGCTTCCGCGTGCAAACCACCGCATTGGACGCGGAATCAGCCACCTCCTCAGTAGCACACGCGGCGGCTTTTTCACGTTCTCTCACAGTACCCCCCTGCGCGCGGAAAGGACTCCGGACATCTCCTGCCTGGCTTCTTAGGATGCAAGTTATGGAACTCCCTTTTCAACTCCTCTGCCTGCATGCAACATTCTGGTACCCAGGTTCTCTCCTCAATGCCATACCCCTTCCAGTGTACCAAATACTACACGGAGTTCTGCACAAGCCGGGAGTCTAGAATCTTCTCAATTTCATACTCTGGTTGGTCATCAATCAACACAGGGGGGGGGGGGGGGGGAGCGGAATCCATGTGTACTGCCGGCTTGAGCAAGGACACATGGAATGATCTCACACCTCGCATGCTGGTGGGGAGATCAATGGCATAAGTGACATCATTGATTTTCCTGGTCACTGGAAACGGACCCACAAATCTGGGACCTAACTTGGGAGACAGTTGCTTCAGAGCCAAATGTCGTGTGGACACCCAGACCAAGTCACCTGGAAGGAATTCCCACTCTATGGAACGCCTTTTATCAGCCTGTTTCTTCTGGCTCTGAAAGGCCCTCCTCAAATTTCTTTCTACCATTCCCCAAGTCTGCTTCAAGGACCTCTGCCAATCCTCCAGGGCTGGAAACGGAGTGGCAGCCACTGGTAATGGGGTGAACTTAGGTGACCTTCCTGTCACCACCTGGAATGGGGAAAAACCTGAGGAGGAGCTCTTCAAGTTGTTGTGTGCAAATTCTGCAAATGGCAGGAATTTGACCCAGTCGGTCTGAACATCTGCCACATAACACCTCAGAAACTGTTCCAGAGACTGATTGGTTCTCTCGGTCTGGCCATGGGTCTGTGGGTGGTAGCCTGATGAAAAAGATAGTTCCATGTCCAACTGATGGCAGAATGCCCTCCAAAACTTTGAAACAAACTGGACTCTCCGATCTGACACTATATTTTCCGGAATACCATGCAGCCGGAAAATATGTTGGATGAAGAGATCGGCCAACTCCTGGGCTGAGGGGAGTCCTTTCAGGGGGACAAAATGGGCCATCTTGCTGAAACGATCGACTACCACCCAAATGACCATCATGCCCTCAGACCTGGGGAGTTCGCCCACAAAATCCATGGACAGATGGGTCCATGGCTCACTCGGGACTGGCAATGATTGCAATGTCCCAACAGGTGCCTGACGGGAGGGTTTGCTTCTAGCACACACTGCACATTCTCTTACATATTCTTTGCAGTCAGTTACCAATGACGGCCACCAGGCACACCTCGCCACGAGGTCCTGAGTTCTGGTGGCCCCAGGATGCCCAGCATTCTTGTGGGAATGGAACAACTGCAGAATTTGAAGACGGAAAGGCAATGGTATGAACATGACCCCTTCAGGCTTCCCCTCAGGTACATCCTGTTGGAACGGACTCAACGTTTTTGTCCAGTCCCTCCAGGTCTCAGTGGCGGCCAGAACCACTTTCTGAGGAAGAATGGTTTCTGGGTCTGAGGGCTGTGCTGTCTCGGGCTCAAAACATCTGGACAAAGCATCAGCTTTGATGTTCTTACTACCAGGGGTATACGTGATTACAAATCTGAATCTCGAGAAGAATAATGACCACCGAGCCTGTCGGGGGCTAAGTCTCTTAGTGCCCTCAATGTACTCCAAATTCTTGTGGTCAGTATAGACAGTAATGGTATGTTCTGCACCCTCTAGCCAATGTCGCCATTCCTCAAAGGCCAACTTAATGGCTAGAAGTTCCCTATTGCCTATATCGTAGTTCTTCTCTGCGGGTGAAAACCTACGTGAAAAATAGGCACAGGGGTGTAACTTTCCCTGCAACCCAGAACACTGAGACAGCACAGCCCCTAACCCTACCTCTGAGGCATCTACCTCCACGATAAAGGGGAAGGTGGTGTCGACATGTCTCAAAATGGGTGCAGTACAAAACAATTTCTTTAGAGTGGAGAAAGCAGAATGGGCCTCAGGGGACCAGTGGTGAGTATCTGCCCCTTTCTTTGTGAGACTGGTGAGAGGTGAGATCACCGTAGAGTACCCCTTTATGAACCTCCTATAGTAGTTGGCGAACCCCAGAAACCTCTGGAGAGCCTTCAGTCCCACAGGTTGGGGCCACTCCAAAACAGCTGAAACTTTTCCAGGGTCCATAGAGAGGCCAGAGGTTGAAATTATGTACCCTAGAAAGGCAACAGAGGTCACTTCAAAAATGCATTTCTCCAGCTTAGCGTACAGCATGTTTTGTCTAGGGATGGGACGAATCCACAATTTTTTCGAATCCGAATCCGAATCTGAAAAGGTTCTCGAATATCTCGAACCTTTCGAATCCTGAATCTAACGAATCCTGCACATAAGAATTGTGCGATCCGTGGTATAGTTGCCCGCAGTATAGGTAGCGAGGTAAAGGTGCCTTTAGTATAGCTAGCTAGGTATGGGTGCCTTCAATATTGGTAGCTTTCAGTATAGGTAGCAAGGTATAGGGGCCTGCAGTATAGGTAGAAAGGTATATGGGCCTTCAGTATAGGTAGCAGGGTATATGGGCCTTCAGTATAGGTAACAGGATATATAGAGGTCTTAAGTATAGGTAGGTATGTAGGTAGGTATAGGAGCCTTTAGGTAGGTAGGTATAGGGGCCTTTAGGTAGGTAGGTAGGTACGTATAGGGGGCCTTTAGGTAGGTATAGTGGCCTGTAGGTAGGTAGGTATAGTGGCCAGTAGGTAGGTAGGTATAGTGTCCTGTAGGTAGGTAGGTAGGTAGTTAAAGGGACCTTCAGTATAGGTAGCAGGGTATAGGGCCTTAAGTATAGGTAGGTATGTAGGTAGGTAGGTATAGGGGCCTTTAGGTAGGTAGGTATAGGGGCCTTTAGGTAGGTAGGTACGTATAGGGGGCCTTTAGGTAGGTATAGGGGCCTGTAGGTAGGTAGGTAGGTATAGTGGCCGGTAGGTAGGTAGGTATGTATAGGGGGCCTTTAGGTAGGTATAGGGGCCTGTAGGTAGGTAGGTATAGTGGCCGGTAGGTAGGTAGGTAGGTATAGTGGCCGGTAGGTAGGTAGGTAGGTAGGTAGGCGACGCTTCCCCCCCCCCCCCCCCCCCGTGCCTCCTCCGCTCACCCCCACGGCCTCCTCCGTCCCCCGTGCCTCTTCGCTCACCCCTGCATAAGTATCAACTCACCTGTCCAGTGGAGCGCAGAGCGGCAGACCTCGTCGTTACTTCTCGGTTCCCTCTAGTGGCCGGACCGGCTTTTACTGATGACGTCATTGTAAAAGCCGTCACTAGAGGGAACCAGGAAGTCAGCGAGAGGTCTGCCGCTCTGCGCTCCACTGGACAGGTGAGTTGATACAAAGTATGCGGGGCGGGCGGAGGAGACGCGGGGGGCAGGTGGGTCGGAGGAGGACGAGTGCGAGCGGCGGATGCGCGGCGATGCAGCGTCGGGATTCGGCGGATTCGTAAAGTGGAAAATGGCGTCGGGATTCGAATCCACGAATCTCGAATATTTCCCAATATTCGAGGGATTCGTGGATTCGCCGGATTCGTCGTCCCATCTCTAGTTTTGTCTCAACTTCCGTAACACAAACTTAACATGATCTCTGTGCTTTGAGAGGTTGGACGAGAAAATTAGTATGTCGTCTAAGTATACTAAGACGAATTTGCCCAACACCTCTCTAAAGACTTCATTAATCAGCTCTTGAAAGACGGCCGGGGCGTTACACAACCCGAAGGGCATCACCAGGTACTCGTAGTGCCCGTCGGGTGTGTTAAAGGCCGTCTTCCATTCATCACCGTCCCTGATCCGCACAAGGTTGTAAGCACCCCTCAAATCCAGTTTCGAGAAAATCTTAGCATTGGTGACTTGAGTAAATAAATCATCTATTAAAGGCAAAGGATAGCGATTTTTTACTGTAATTTTATTTAAGCCTCGATAATCAATGCAGGGCCGGAGGCCTCCATCTTTCTTTTTCACTAAAAAGAACCCTGCCCCTGCCGGGGATCGAGAAGGGCGAATAAAACCTTTAGCTAAGTTCTCTCGGATGTATTCCTTCATGGCCAACTTCTCTGGCCCAGATAAATTATAGAGATGACCTCTAGGGGGCATACAACCAGACCTGAGATCAATGGGGCAATCAAAGGGACGGTGTGGAGGAAGTTTATCTGCTGACTTGGGACAGAACACGTCTGCAAAGTCTGAATACTGATCTGGCAATCCCTTCATATGAATCTTGGTTTTACCAAAGGTTACTTTCGCTAGACAATGATGATAGCAATGGGCAGACCAGCTTGTTAGCTGACCCGTAGCCCAATTAATCTGAGGCGAGTGAATTTGTAACCATGGCATGCCAAGAATGATCGTGGAGGTTGCCATTCGTAACACGAAAAATGATAAACTTATTTTATGCAACACCCCTATTGTGACCCCCAAGTCTGGGGTCTGGGAAAGAGGGTGAGTACTCTGCAGAGGAGAATCATCCACTGCAGTGACCCGAATCTGTTGTTTTAGTGGGGAGATCGAAATCCCCAATTTCTTAGCAAACTCATAATGCATAAAATTAGCTGCTGAGCCAGAGTCTATGAAGGCCTCAGTATTCTCTGTCTTATCCTGCCAGGTGCAAGGGAGAAGAAAACGCTCGTCATCGAGAGGTAAAGACTGCGCGCCTAGGGTATTACCTCCGACTACACCTAGGCGGCAGCGTCCTGACTTCTTGTGACAATTCTGCACTTTATGACCCCCCTCTGCACAGTATAGACAGAGCTGCTCTGTTTCCCTACGTCTCTGTTCCACCTGAGACAATCTCGACCGACCAAACTGCATTGGTTCCGGTGGGGGTGAAGCAGGTGAAGATGGAACAGAAGGAGACGCTGCGTAGGACAAGTACTTCACATTGTTCATACCCCGGGTCTGTCTTTGGTATCGTACATGACGATCAATTCTGATGGCCAATTAAATGGCCTCATCGGTGGATTTGAGCTCAGGATGACTCAACATTAACTCTGAGACCGCGTCTGACAGCCCTGATAAAAAACAGTCTAATAATGCAAATGAGCCCCATCTGGCTGAAACTGCCCACTTTCTGAACTCAGCTGCGTAATTTTCAACCGGATCTCTGCCCTGCCGCAACGTGTTGAGCTTCCGCTCTGCGGTAGAGGCAATATCTGGGTCATCATAAATTATGGCCATAGCTTCAAAAAATGCGTCAACCGAAGCTAACATGCTATCACCTGGCTGGAGACCATATGCCCAAGTCTGGGAATCCCCCGACAATAGTGTCCCAATAAACGCAATTCTCTGTGCTACAGCTCCTGAAGAAGTAGGTCTCAACTCAAAGTATGACAACACTTGATTTTTAAAGTTTCGGAAGTCAGATCTGTGGCCAGAAAACCTTTCAGGTACAGACATGCGTATGTCTGTGCTAGGAGGAGATCGCACTGTATCCACAGCCGTCTGTAGGGCTTGCGCAGACCCAGACAAGGCATTAATCTGGGTCTGATGGTCGTCCAGCACTGAGATGGAATTTTCCACTGAGGTGGTAAGTGCATCGAGACGGCTGCAGGGTGCGTCCATTTGGGTTTGGTCTGCTGTTCTGTAACGATTGGTGTCAGCACGCAGAGAGAATCTGATTTTTGGTGATCTGCAGTATCACCAAGAATGCAGATATATACCTGATTATTGATGATCTGCAGAATCACCGATAATACAGATATATTGCTAACCTCTGGACACCTATAGGTATGTAAGTGTTTGGTGTAACAGTAATACTTTGAGTAATGCACCTGCTGGGCAGGTGATATTAAGCAGTAAAGGAACACTGCTCTGAGAGTACAGGAACCTTCCAGCAGCCTGGGACTCTCCAAGGGGTGGAGTCAGGCTGGAGACAGGAAGGGCCAGAGAGTGAGTGACACCTGAAGGTGGATGTCACTATCTGGTCTGGAGACTATCTCTTAAGAGGAGAGATAGCTCTCGAGGTCGGACACGCCTGGTCGGTAACACACGGACAGATACAGTACAAAGACAGAAGGCTGATTCGGTATCCAAGGCAAGCAGGGTCTGGCAACGGAATAACAGATATGCGAGGTACCGAATCAGAGGACAGAAGAGTAGTCAAGAAAGCAATAAGTCATAACAGATATCAAACAATGCCTAGTCTGGGTGTGAGGTCCGTGGTCTCTCCACCCTGGAACTAGTCTGATGTATAACAGGATGATCGCACAAGTTACCTAGTCTTGGGTGCGAGGTCCGTGGTCTCAGCACCCTGGAACTAGTCTGGAGTATAACACAAATGATAATACAGTTCCCTAGTCTGAGTGCGAGGTCCCTGGTCTCAGCACCCTGGAACTAGTCTGAAGTATAACACAAATGAGAATACAGTTCCCTAGTCTGAGTGCAAGATCCGTGGTCTCAGCACCCTGGAACTAGTCTGTAGTATAACACGAATAACAGTTCAAGTAATCTGGCTCAGTGTGAATTCCCAGGTCCACCTGGTTCAAACACAGACTAAGGTCTGAGTGCTTCCACGTAGTGTTCGCAACGGCAGACAATTTGCAACTGGCTGCAGTAACTATATATGGAGTAGTGCTCTCCAGCACCACCCCTAATTGATCAACCAATAGTATCCTGTTCTGGAGTCAGCTGATCGGCATGATCAGCTGACTCTCTCTGCCCAGTATAAGAATTCTGCCTCTCAGCGCGTGCGCGCGTATTCCTAAGCCTGTGTGCACTAACAGCCTCAGCCACACCAGACACACGCTGCCGCGTGCAAACCGCCACGCTGGACGCGGATCCAGCTGCCTTACTGTTGTTGTCGCGGCTTTTCCGCGTTCTGCCCTGCTACCAGACACACGCTTCTGCGTGCAAACCACCGCATTGGACGCGGAATCAGCCGCCTCCTCAGTAGCACACACGGCGGCTTTTCCACATTCTCTCACACCCTTCCTGTGTTTTTGTGGCTACACAGATTATGGGTGTGAAGATCATGATGACCACACTTGTTTTATAACCCTTGTGAGATGGGCCCCAGCCCCCAAGACCCTGAAGGGCAGCAAGGGGAGGCAAGGAAAGGGGTGTGAACAATGACAGGGCCATATCAAAGTTTTTTTGCGGGGCCCAATGAATTGTAATTACGCCACTGGTTCTCCCCCAACAAAGAAACAAATAAAGAAAACCGGTCTTAGACTATGTTAGGGACACTTGACTTTATAAGGTAGAGCATGAAGAACAGTTAGTGATAGGACTACGTACTTTAAAGTGATGTGGAAGATGTCAAATTCATACAAATACACAATAATAATTTATCCGGAGTTATTTTTATACAGACATTTGTACCCAAAAATATCTGTGTAAAACTTTAGGTAGGACACACCTTGTACTGCCATTTTGAATTTTTTTTTTTGTTAAATGGCAAATCGTGAATCTTTCATTGTAAGAATAGCTGTGAATATTTAAATATTTAATACGACAGCAAGCCAATAGATAGGATTCTTTGATCCCACCTTCTAGATCTGAGAGTTGCAGTTTGCTTATTAAAATGTCCCCTGGGTATAAACTGGTAAAGGGGAGCGCTATCGCTGTCAGTACTGCTGCGTATTGCGTATGGCACATTGATCTGAGACTCGCTTCTCAGCGGTCATCCATGGGGTTAATTACACACTCCAGCAAATCACCTTGCAAGTGATGTAAAATATTTATTGTATTCTGTAAATAGAATTGTGCCATCAATCCTTCCGAAATGTAATTGCATTTCATCCTTTATGCCAATTACCCAGAACCATCCCAGTGATAATTACAAATAACAATTATAGAGGGTTTTGCAGCTTGCATTAGAAGCAATTAAGAAGATCTGTTTCTATTTGCTTACCTTTTAGAAGTCAATTATATATTTCTGCAGATTGCTTGCTGCTTGAAACATGTAAATTAACAACAGCTTTTAGAAAGGATGATGAATCAATAGCAATTCAGCGGAAGTTAACATATTTAATAAGAACAAAAACCTATTGCATCTGACTCCCACGTAATCATTCTTTTTGTGATATGTAAAAAGCAGGCTGGTGAAACAATAGCTCAGTTTATTTCAATTTACTTTAATATATCTTGTTAATGTTCCAGGGAGTCTAGCTGATGCTGTGTGCTATTGATGATGATGTCACCCATTCCACTGCAGTGACATCTTTGCCCTAAAAATCAGAGCATTAGCAGCAAGTTAGTTTTAACTGCCTTGGTGGGGGAAATCCCATTGGAAAAATCAAAGTACAAATTATTAGAAAGGTGCAAGAATGTGAAATGTTGCAAAAAGTAAACTTTTTTTG
The DNA here is from genome assembly GCF_040937935.1 of Hyperolius riggenbachi. NCBI lineage: Eukaryota > Metazoa > Chordata > Amphibia > Anura > Hyperoliidae > Hyperolius > Hyperolius riggenbachi. The sequence goes on along the minus strand of NC_090656.1, from coordinate 180,380,965 downwards.
AACTCTGATAATAAAGAAAATTAAAAAATAATATATGTACAATACATAAATGATGTGCACCAGTAACACATACTAAATATGTGGGTAATGGCCATTGGTGATGTGGACCAAGCTAGTGAGGCCTTCCTGAACTCTCATTGGCGGAAAGGACACATGGGGTCTTGCAAAGTCAGGTGCACTTTTAATCCCGGTAAAAATCACAGATATTGCCATGACTGCATACGCGAAAAACGTACGCAATCGTTGCGATTTTTACAGCGATTTTAATGAAAGTGAATGAGAGAGATTTTTTTAACAAGTGCTCAGCAAGCGCTAATCAAACGCAAGCGCTCACAAAAGCACTTATAATGTGGATCCGGCCCAAAAGTTAATTTCATATGGACCATTGTGTAGGGAAACTCTCATACTTCATGGAGGTGGTAAGAGTGGCCATTTATTGGCCAATGCAAATAGTATGTATGTACGCGCCGTAATGTGCTCACAGCTGATAGGAGTTTATTTATCTAGTTTATTAAATCTACCATCTCATACGCAGCTTCCCTTTGCCTACTGTCCTATCCCTTATACCTCTAGACTGTAAGGTCTTTTGGCCAGGGCCCTCTTCCGCCTTCGTCTGACAATGCTATGTTATGAGTTTGCATAGCTCCCACCCGTGTAAAAATCTGTAGTTGATTTGTTCACTGCTTCAGTGGCAATCCAGCATTGTGTTGTATTAACCATTGTATTGTTTATTTTGTATTGTTATAGCCTATTTGCAATTGTACAGCACCACAGAAGATTCTTGCACTATATAAAGAAGTAGTAGTAGTAGTAGCAGCAGCAGCAGTAGTAGCAGTAGTAGTTATTATTATTTTGGCAAGTGTCTGCTGCAGGCTTGTTTACAGACACACACAAGTCAGTTTCAATGGGGCAAGAAAAGATGAGAGAAACAGCAAAAGAAAATGTAGTCAAGGTGCATGTGTAGGCTACATACACATCTGGTGGCTGCCGGCTTCCTTGCAGAGAAGTTTCCCCAGCATAATTGATCATTATTGATTTATCATTATTGATAATTATGCATGTAGCGTCCTTAAAATCTAATGCCCCTTGCACACTACATACGATTCCAATTTTTTGTAGGATCCGATCTTTGATTCAGATTTTAAAAAGTAGCAGCGTGCAGTACTTTTTTTTTAATCAGAATCAAAAGTCGGATCCTACAAAAAAATTGGAATCGCATGTAGTGTGCGAGATGCCTAAAGACTGCTACAGTAGTCTATATTTGACTGGTCAATTGGATCCACTGGAAGCTGCAAACCAGACTTGCAACAGCTAGGGGATCTTCTATTTAAGCTGATCCAGTAATGGCCACTGGGAAGCTCTGCATCACGCACATACCTGCACTTACCTCCAACCACACTGTCAAATGGCTTTGTGTGGAGTTCTTTAAAGTGGAATGAAATGTCATATTAACTGAAAAAATAAAATGAATCCAGTGAGAAATTACTTGTGATATGAAAAAAAAAAATATATATTTCTGCTGGTTTCCATCTTTACTGTCTTTCTGTGTGATGCCAAAAGAGACATCACTTCTGCTTTTTTTTTTTCAACCCAGTTCAGTGTTAATTTTCCCTCCCTACTGCCACAGCTTACTATCCCTCCTACAACAAACATCTCCTAGACAACAGGCATACATCACTCACTCACCCTAAAGAGTTAAGGTGGCCACACACCATACAATTTTTAAAATATCTGTTCAATTTAAGAATTGCAATACATTTTTCTGATTGATTGTAACATTTCAAAAATGTACCACACAGGTATGTTCAATTTTTCCCCCAATTATGATAACAATGATTGGAAACTCTGACAAAATTGCTAGAGTGTGTATATTAATAAATTGACAAATTTATTGACAGCAAGATAGAAAACAATCTTTATAAAGCATTTTACTGTGAAACAAATGTACATTTCATACATATGCATAAAAATGCATTTTCATTTTTTTACATTTTTTTCAAGATAGTGGTCCTTTAAGTATGTAGATTCAATTTACTGACTTAATTATGACTCCTCTAGCTGCATGCATGTTGCAAGTGTATGACTCAGAAAGTGCTTAAACCACATAACTACTGTACTAAAAAATTAGCACGACAGCCAGGCATCTGGCATTTATTAAAACTGAATAAAGTTGTCAGGCTCCACAGTTTCTCACTACGGGTTTCCTTTAAGCCCACAAGTCTGGAAGTTACGAGTGAACAGAGTGTTACTTTACTGCTCCTCATAGCACATTTCTTTCAGTAAGTCAGCCCCAGTGTGTTACTATAGCAATAACTAGATTACCGCTGGCATTTTCCCAGTGTAGGCAAGAAAGTGAAAGCAAATCCCTAATTGGCTGCTATCCACACTATTTTCTCCAGCTATTATATACATTGGTTATGTCCCTAGCATTTAAATTGGATATAAAGGGCCAGATAGAAGTCCCAAGTAGCTTTTTTCTCGAGAACATCATAATGGGTGATAAGTAACTGACAAGTTATGCCGCAGCCCTTTAACCTCTGGAGAACTATAAGGGGTGGAGCTTTATATAGTGCAGCAATTACTGATGAGGAAAGAACTTAAACTACAGTGGAGAGCTATTGGACGGCTTTAGAATTAGAATCAGCAGTCACATGATCACAAGTTTTCAATGAATTCAAAGGTATGATTTTTTTTTTTTTTTTTTGGGTGTGCGTTTTTGTTTTTTTACTATTGTTTTCTACCACATAGCAATAAATGAGCAGGAACTTTCAAGGCAGTTTTTGTAAACCTGGATTTTAGCTCTATAGTCCTGTCATCATTTTCAGTGCAAATTCAAAAGGAACTCTTATTTTTGGGCACAGAAAAACACTATGATTATTATTATTTTTTTTTTTTTTTTGCATTTCTTTTCCTTTTAACGTTTTCTTTCGATTAATTGAAAAGGATTTGGATTGGTTCTGAGTAGATGCATTTCCTTGTGCAGTGACAAGCCAGTTTCAAACTTGTCGGCATATTATTTACTGTAGATACATTTTACATTATTGTTTGAGCTCAACAGATGTTTTAGCACTTTAAAAGTGTAGGTGATTTTTCAAAGGCTTAGTACTTATATAAAAACAAATGTGCACGAATTCTAGTCCCGAATACATCTGTTAAATAGTTTTGCCATCTGTTATGTATGAACAAAATGTTAACATGTACCTTATAAATACATTACTTCATAGAGAGTATCTACCCATAAAAATGGCTAAGGTCAAAACTCACAAATAGCCATAAGTTCATTTACATAAAACAGATAGAACATTGCAAAACAACGTATGTTATTTAAAGAGATCTATAGACATTGTGGCACAGGTTAGAGTTATATACAATCTCAAAGCCCTCTTTTGTTCAAAACACTGCATTAGAAAGCTGCCAAAAATTTGCTTTTGAATTTTAAATTGAGTTTGATGTCTGCTTTTGATTTTATTGCCTTGCTTTCCTATGGAGGATATTCATTTTCTTGGCTCAGGACCAGCCTATAACAGTTTTTTTCTTGAACTTCTTTAAATGAAGTATTACTCTACCTGGAAAATTTCAACAGTATGTTACAAAAAAAGTAAGAAAATAAAGTAAAAGAAATACAAATACTTGGTCCACAAAGCCTTTGTTGTATAGTGTATATAACCTGTTGCCTCAAATGAAAACGGCTACAAAAATATATACATAGGAATATATATACAACTTGGTGATTTTAGCCCAATCACAGAATTCGAAAGTTTTGGACCAATCATAGAATGCAAAATTTTTCCACGTAATTTTAGACTAAGTACAAGAGACGGATACTGCCAAGTGTTTGTGAGTCTTGTGATTGGCCTAAAATTTTTATGGTTTCCGATTACCACAATAGAATTGTGCATACTCTGATTGGTCCGATACTACAGAGTCAACTCAGAAGCATTTGGCCAGTCTGGGAATGCAAAAAATGACAAAAAAAGACTCTTTAGAATTTGGAACTCAGAAATTGGAAAGCTGCAGAATTGGTAATCAGCATTGGTGGAAATTGGAGTTTCCACGGAATCAGAAATTAGCATTTCCAACCATTCCTAACTAACAGTACAGGAGAACCTTGAAAAATTAGAATATCGTGCAAAAAAACTTATTTCAGTAATTCAACTTAAAAGGTGAAACTAATATATGAAATAGACTCATTACATTCAAAGTGAGATATTTCAAGTCTTAATTTGTTATCATTTTGATGATTATGGCTTCTAGCTTATGAGAACCCCAACATCTCAGACCATTAGAATATTGTGAAAATGTTCAATATTCTAGGCTCAAAGTGTCAGACTCTAACCATCTAATTAATCCAAAACACATGCAAAGGGTTCCTATTTCATGTATTAGTTTCACCTTTTAAGTTGAATTACTGAAATAGTACCTCAGCGCAAAAAAGGGTGTGGAACTTGCCCAGGGCTATGCAAGCCCACTCGAGATGTAAGCAGATGACAGTACAGTACCTTAATAGAGGTTACATCTAGCTGCCCAAATACTTGCTGTAATCCCGATCTCTGTATTTCAAGTAATCCCGCTATCACAGCTGCGGGGGCCCCCTGAGTAAGGCATACAGCCGAAACTCGAGTCGGGAGAGGAGTGCAATAAACAAGCTCTTCTTCTAGTAAGTGATTCCTAAGCGGTGGCCATTCATTTCGCTACTCTCTGCACTGTATGTTGCCTATTTTTTTTTTAGGCTGTCCAGTGCGATTTTATTGGCACACAGAACTACATTGCAGTGCAGCACGCACCCTACTGGCAGTAGGGCTTGACGGACCGGAAACAGGAAGTGGTAGAGCAAGCGAGCTCTTATCCCCCGCCGCTGTGATATCGGGATTACTTGAAATACAGAGATCAGGATTACAGAAAGTATTTGGGCAGCTAGATGTAACCACTATTAGAGGACTGTACTGTCATCTGCTTACATCTCGAGTGGGCTTGCATAGCCCGGGGCAAGTTCCACACCCTTTTTTGCGCTGAGGTACTATACACATTTTCTCCTTCATCATTGGGTCTGAGCCGACCGCACCTCTAGCAGCAACACATTCATCCACACAAGCGCAAACTTTTTCCTTTTTTATTAATTACTGAAATAAATGGACTTTTGAACAGTATTCTAATTTTTCGGTGTTTCACCTGTAATTCTTAAATATTGATTAGTCAGTTCCATGAAATCTGCCCATACAGTAGCTACCTAAAGATAACAAAAATAGAAAACGGATAGCAGGCAAGTTATTTGACTCATTAAATCGGTACAAGAAAACAAGTTTTGAAGCACATTTTTAAAGCAAACCTAAAAGATCTAAAAGAAGAGAAATCAAATACTTACCTATATAGAGGCAGGTGTGTAGGGTGATCAAAAAACAACCTGGAGGGAAAAAGCAAAGAGACCATGGAAGCTCAAATGGTGCAGTATGTCACAACAGTGGTTAAATGGTGAAGATCCACAAACCCAACTCCACTCGGATGTCCAGTTGGGCTGGACACAGTCACTTTCTTTAAAAAAAAATTCTAGATGGTTATGGGAGTGGTGAAAACACTCCTGACCAAATAGAACACCCCTCCAGAAGGAGGGTGGGTAACACAAAGGGGAAAAGAGGCGGCCAAGGTATGATAAAATTGCGTTATAAACAACTAAAATGATAATAAACAACAAACTTTAATTTGCACTGGCAACGCATTTCATGGGTCTGTGCCCACTTCTTCAGGCCGAATACAGTGCCAAAGTAGTAATAAGCCTAAGCGGAAGGCACCACAATAGAGGGAATCCTCTGGATTCTCCAGAGGCTTCCCGCTTCCTCCTCCAGACCCCCACTGGATGCCAGAATACCATGGAAGTTTTCAACCAGGCTCCTGTCTGTGAAAGAGCTCGGCCACACTGCACAGGCATATAACACCTCGTGTCTGTGCAGTAGCACAAAGTCATTTGAGCTTGGCTTTTTAGGCTCCATGCTACTGCAGTGTGGCTGGGGACATTCAGGACAGGAGTGCAGTATGATGCCCTTTATTCGGATTATACAGAGGCCTCCCTGTACTGATAAGTATCTATTGTCTGCATTTTTTTCCTCCAGGTATCGGTTTAAAGTTGCCGAAGGAATGCTATCTATCTTGTTATTGTGTTCCTATAGATCTTAGTTTATAAAAACTCTTTGGTCACACCGTTAGAATTTCATGTATTCCCTGCATCCTGGCCATAGGTGGATAAAATATAAGTTACATCACCATGGCAGGTGCTAGGTGAGGAGGCTAGACTCAGGAAGGTATTTCAATTAGGGGAAGGGTAGAGTTTAGCACTAAAAAGCAGAAGGGCTTAGTTTACAAATAGCTAATTGATATGGAAGACCACAACAAAAGTACCACCCTAACGCCAATAGTAGAATGCCAGTAACAGCAGGTTAGCAATATTCTATCAGCGCCACCTGGCACTCAATTTAACAGGTATAAATGTATATATGGGGTCAGCTGAATAAGGCTGTTGGCCTTTGATATGGGATTTGAGCCTTTGAACAAGGCTCAAATCCCAGCTCAAGCCAGTACCTAAAAGAGTACAGAGTCTTTGGCCAAGGCTCCCTAATGATCCTGATAAGGGCGTGGTTGCACCAAAATGTGTAATGACACATTTGGAACACTGAACTTCTGGGTCCTCCCACCTCCAGTACTGAGTTTTGTTTCCTTTATGGACACTGATGGCCACAGTGGAGAGAAGGGAAACGTTTGTTGAATCCATTAGTGGTAGGCCTGGATTCTGCATGTGCACTTTTAACTCTTGCTTTTCCTATTGTGTTTAATTCACTATAGCGCACGCCACCTCTACATTTATTCCCTAATGATCCTGGGCGCGTATGGAGTGCTTTGACTCTGCCAAGTCTTGTCTTGTCATATATACTGCCATTTCAGTGTCTAGTAATGCGAAAGTAATAAAAGAAATATTCAAGTTCAGCTAATTGGAAGCTACTTATTCTGACTGTTTTGTCCCTGTAGTGGGATTCACAGTATTGAAAATGTATCATTTGTAAAAGGTAGAAACACATAAAATTTGATAATGCATGAGAAAGGTTTGGTTTATCAAGGCCTCTGAGAACTATGAAATAAACTGTAGAAATAGTCATAGCGATATGTAAAGGATGGCAACCCACAGCTATCAGTATACTGGAATTTAGGCAGTCAAGAAAAGAAGTGGTGAAAATGATTAATCTATTATTTGAAAATCTCTATGTCTGCCATGTATATTATAACATTTTGGCATTTAATATCTGTTTCAGACACACATGGTCTTTCTAGCATGTTAATACTTTTGTCCTTTTATACAAACCTGAAGTGGAAAATAAAAAAAACTAGGACTGGCCCATCTCCTCATGGGGGGTTCACATGGATTTCTTTATTTTCAAAACGCAATTAGTGACTGGCAGTTGCTCCGTCCAACTGGCAAAAAAGTGAACGGTAAGTAGGGAGCATGGTCAGCATCTTTGTATAAATCTTTTTCAGGTAGTGTCTTTATAAAGAATAAAGGCCATGCTGAGATTCCCCTATGGAGAGATGGACTAGCCCAAAACGGCAATGTCAGATTTCTACTACTTACTGTAAATGCCAGCAACATAGGAGTGAAGTAATGTATGGCTCATTTTACTCTGGAAGAAACATACTTATTTGTATGTGTTTTAAATTTTAAGATTTTCGTGACAGTTCCTCATTAAAGACTACCTCCAGTGTATTTTTAAATACAATTAAATGTAATTAATGTTATCCTTATCGTACCTGAAATTAGCTTTAGCGATTGAATGGCAATATAAATAACTCATTCCCCAGGTAATGGCAATTATTGTTAAACCCAGCTCCTGACGTAAACCCAAAGACTCTCTGCTGAGGTCTGAAGCTTTGTGACCACCCCCACCTGTGATCCTGTGACCTGCCCCCAGCTCTGTGACCACCAATCAATGAAAGGACATGTACACTGAGCTCCAGAGATATTTTTCTGTTAAAAGGGGATTCATAGTAATCCTCAAAGCTACATTTAGGTACTATACACTTTTGCCCAGCCTCTTAATGTAGTGCTACAGATAACAAGACTAATGATCTTTCTTCTTAGATCACCAACAACCAACCTAAATTGTTTTTCTGCTTTAGTTCCCACACACCATTCTCTCACCCTTCTCGATGGAACAAAGCAGGCTGCTAAACAGTGTGAAAAAAATCATTCCAAGAATGATCCCAAAACTTTCCCAGAATGACCCACAGTTGTTTAAATATTTTGCAGCTTAACAGTAACCTTCTCATTGGTACCTAGTCCTAAATCCCCATAAACACGGGGGAATCAATAGGGGATCTCTGTTGGGTAACAGAGCAATTACTGATGCTGTACAGATGCGTCGTCAGCCACCTGGGTAGTGATGCATCTAATGCTATGGGAAGGAAGGCAGAAGGAGATGATGGAGTGGATTCTCACGGGCACAGGAGCTGGTACAATGCAATCATGAGATGCTTGAGCATCGGGGATTGCTAAAGATCTGGAATGCTGGATCTTTAGCAGACACCATGCAACAGCTGTACACACACAGATCTGACTCCCGATGCTCGGCCATAGCAGTTGTTATCGTCCGCCATGACCAAGTTCAGACCAGCATGTGCATGTGCACCAGCACTAGTTCCCCAAATTTATCAAAAGACACAAACAAAGTGATTCTCTGGACATGCTAATAAATCATGCTGAGGACGACTCCCAGATTGGTAATTAGGGATAACCTGAAACCACACAGCAAGGAACTCAGGGTTGCAGCAGGTCTGCAAACAAATCACTGTCTTTAATCATCATTGAAAAGCAGGATTATCCTCTGCATAACCAAATGCACAGTAAGCACATTAAGCTATGGTGGCACATCAAGCTTCTTGGTTAAACTGTGGTCCCTACTATAGTGATGTGCTCATGAGTACATAACTAGCCGAATTCGCGATTTTAATGAGGCTCAATAGCCTCACGTGTGACTGGGAGAGAGGGGGTTAACTACCCAGATGTCCTGTGCTTCTATGCATATCACACGCTCACACACATCCAATGGGATGCGTTCCACGGCTCAATACCGCAAACTTCCTCCTTCCGGCTGAACTAGGAAGTGCGCTGTATTGAGTCGTGGAGCGTGTCCTCTAGGACGCATGCGAGCGTGTGATACGCATAGAAGCACAGGACATCTGGGTAATTAACCCTCTCTCTCCCAGCTGCACACCTGAGGCTATTGAGTCTCATTAGAATCACGAATTCGGCTAGTTATGTACTCGTGAGCCCATCACTAATCCCTACTCTAGCATCTTAACAATAGTATGTGCATCGCAATGAATCAACATGCCAGATATTCACAATGAGGCTGCCAACAACTCCACGAGGTACTGTTGCAAACAAGCAGTGTGTGATTTTTCTCTCTGTTCGTTGCTGTGTTTTCTCTAAATCTAGCAAAACCTTTTAAAAATACTGATAAGAGAGAGAAATAAAACCAATCTTGCACTGCTCCAAGGTTTTTAATCGGTCAGTTCAATCTTCATATACATGTTCAAACAGAGCATTCCATCAATGTAAAAATTCTGACATACCCTTCAAGTCCTGGCTGTGGGGCAATGTGGGGGCGGCAGCGGCCTGCCTGACGACCGTTTCGCTCAGTACGAGCTTCCTCTGAGTCTCCGTGCGCACAACACATCCCAGCATGGGAAATTTTATACTGCCGAGCAGTAGTTCCGTGTTCCGGGCACGTGACGCCGCTACGCATAGCTTCCTGCCCACGTCCCGCCGTGACCACGCGTACGTCTTGACGCATAGCACGCGTGCAAACAGACAGGAAGCCCTTGCGTGCCACGCTGGACCGCACCAAACCCCGTCTGTATGAGTCACGCGCACGCGTACCATATGACGCATACACGTGACCCCATAGACGGAAATAGGTCGTGATCCACGTCCAATGCCTGGGACCCAAAAGCATCTGGGTCTCCGCATTTTCCACTAGATGGTGCCAAAACATATAAAAGAGGGCTAAGTCTACATATACTTCACACATACTGATACTTCTGTATAAAAACTATATCTTTATTTCAAAAAATTCTTTCATAAAAAAAAACTGTGTTCTAAAATATATATAGTGAAAGCTATATCGTAAGTAACGCATAAACACTCGAATTATTACATTTAACGCTTCAACTTTTATTTCTTTCTTTCTATTTCGGGGGTCTAATAGGGTGCTAACTCTTATACTCAAAATATCTATTCCTCATTTACTTATCCTTTTCAGGATATTTTGGCACCATATATATGTATAAATCTCCCACATTCCCCCACTTGTTTATGCATTATTATAAAAACAAATTTCTAAGGTCGTTCTGGACGGTTGACTAAGGGCCCGTTCACACTGCACGCGTTTCCAGCCGCGTTTTGGAAACGCGTGCAGGTGGCCAAAACGCACGACATCAGACATTGCATAGAGTGCAATGTCTGATGTTCACACAGCATGCGTTCCGGACCTGTGCGGTCCGGGAACGCATGCTGCACGCAGATTTTACAAAAACGCGCGGCTGTCCCATTCACTTTTCAGTGATGGGATCAGCCACGCAACGCATACGAACGCGGACATGCGTGCGTTCGTACGCGTTGCGGTCCGCATGCGTTGCGGTCCGCATTTTGTAGTCTGAACGGGCCCTCAATGTTTCTTAGATCCATGAAATAGTAGTATAAGAAGTAGGTTTAGTCAACCGTCCAGAACGACCTTAGAAATTTGTTTTTATAATAATGCATAAACAAGTGGGGGAATGTGGGAGATTTATACATATATATGGTGCCAAAATATCCTGAAAAGGATAAGTAAATGAGGAATAGATAGTTTGAGTATAAGAGTTAGCACCCTATTAGACCCCCGTAATAGAAAGAAAGAAATAAAAGTTGAAGCGTTAAATGTAATAATTCGAGTGTTTATGCGTTACTTACGATATAGCTTTCACTATATATATTTTAGAACACAGTTTTTTTTATGAAAGAATTTTTTGAAATAAAGATATAGTTTTTATAAAGAAGTATCAGTATGTGTGAAGTATATGTAGACTTAGCCCTCTTTTATATGTTTTGGCACCATCTAGTGGAAAATGCGGAGACCCAGATGCTTTTGGGTCCCAGGCATTGGACGTGGATCACGACCTATTTCCGTCTATGGGGTCACGTGTATGCGTCATATGGTACGCGTGCGCGTGACTCATACAGACGGGGTTTGGTGCGGTCCAGCGTGGCACGCAAGGGCTTCCTGTCTGTTTGCACGCGTGCTATGCGTCAAGACGTACGCGTGGTCACGGCGGGACGTGGGCAGGAAGCTATGCGTAGCGGCGTCACGTGCCCGGAACACGGAACTACTGCTCGGCAGTATAAAATTTCCCATGCTGGGATGTGTTGTGCGCACGGAGACTCAGAGGAAGCTCGTACTGAGCGAAACGGTCGTCAGGCAGGCCGCTGCCGCCCCCACATTGCCCCACAGCCAGGACTTGAAGGGTATGTCAGAATTTTTACATTGATGGAATGCTCTGTTTGAACATGTATATGAAGATTGAACTGACCGATTAAAAACCTTGGAGCAGTGCAAGATTGGTTTTATTTCTCTCTCTTATCATTATATTGCATCTACTTTCTACGATCTGAGCACGCTAAAGGTGATACCCTGTACTCTAATACCATTAAGTGGAACCCTCCCCAGTAGTGGATATCCACAGTGCCCACACGTTTTAAATCTATGTACCAGTAACTTTTAAAAATACTACTTGAGAACTAAGACTCTGCACATCAGGACAGGAGAAGAAGAGCCTTGACAAAAGAACTATGCACACAGATGAATAGCACAGAGTTTAAACTGGCGTGAGTTAAGTGTTGTGTGTGGCCTGGTTCCTGTTCTTCTCAGCAGAGCATCATTTTGGGATTAGAACCTTACGCTCCATTTGCTTTAAGAGAGCTGCCTCCACATCAGAAGAAACTTAGCCAACTCAGACTTCCCCTTTAGTTTGAATTCTGTATAATTATTCCAAACACCTCATTTTAGTACCAGACCCAGTAGTAGTAGCAAGCCCAACAGATTGCCATTTTCTTTCCTTTAATAAGATTATCATCAAGTTCTCTTTTTTATTGACCAGGCCAGTAAAATACTTCCCCTGAAAACTGCCCAAAATAAATTGGAACTACTCAGAATTTGTTGCTTGGAATCTGTGTTGCTTTTAAAACTGCTCTCTTTATTATTTTCTTTAGCGGTTCTATAATTCTGTATTTTGTTAAGTACTGCATTTCCTTCTTACTAGAAGTGAATGACAAAAATCCAGAACGCTATTACACGTTCAGAGTTTGATGCCAAACAAAATTAGCCGGTGACACTGGAAAGCAGACTTGCCAAGCGAGGCTTAAATTTCTGGCTGTCAGGGTTCTTTTTGCATATATCTCTCAACAGTGGGAAGGAATATAAAAGGTGGCTGCACTCCTGTCCATATAGCTGTAGTCAAAGTCTTTTTAGACGAATTACAGTAGCTCTGGAAGTGACACTATAGATGCAGCCAAAACCGTGTTTGATTTTACAGTCAAATTCTTTTCTATTAGTACTTAAAAACGAAAACAAAGGGTGCTTGATTCCTAGGTTCTGCATAATGTTTGGAGATGTCTGCTTGTATGAAAAGTAATAGTGGCTTAATGTTATTCAAATGTCTGACTTGAAATATGGTTTTAAGTATTAAATGACCTAAAAAAATTGATACTAGGCTGCACGCCACATGATGAAAAAATTCCATTAGGAGCTTTGGTTGCATGTAGCCAATGGCGTTTTTATGCCACATGACATCATGTCTGTGACTCGACAGCACAACACAAATATAACAGGTTGTTCTGTAATAAGTGGATTTTTACTGCGTTGGTTAATAGCGTATTGTCTTTATGTCATGTTAGTCTATTACATTTAGGTGAAGTGATGTGCGGTGGTTGCAAAATCCAAAAGAGAAATCTCCATACTCATACTCCTTGACCTTTCCCATTCCTTTAACACAGTCTATCATTCTCTGCTTCTCCAGATTTTTGTCACCAGTAAACCAGGACCTTGCACATTTTTGGATTTACTTAAACATGTCTTGATGTTCTTTCCGAGACTGCTACTGTCTGCAATACTAACTCTTCCCCAAGCCCGCTGTCTATTGTTGGACCACAATGTTCCTTTCTTGAACTCCTTTCCTTGTTTTTGTTCACCTATGGCTTGGGACATTTAATGTGTTCTTTCTGTTTTCAGGATCACGTCTATGCTGATGACACTTAAACATATCTCTGAGCTCCTTACCTCTCTACACAATGATCTCAAGTCCTAGACTATGCATCTGCTGTTTCTTCATTCATGGCCTCCTGTTTTCTCAAACCTAATAAAAGTAAAAGGGAAATTGTAATATTTCCACCATATCATACAACACATTTCCTCCTCTGCACATTTCCTCACTAAATTATTATACTATCCCACCTGGAAACTTAACACCCCTCCCCCATGAAACCCTTGTGTCCATAAGCCTGGTCACCTCCTCTTATTCTTACATCCAGAAACTCTCCTTTGGAAATCTCTCCCATAACTTGTCCATTATGCTCTGATCCTAGAAACCCTCAAACTGAATATAACATGTACCTCTTGAGTCACGCTTAAATTTGTCACAGTCTGATGATGTTGAGGCTCACTTCCTCAAGTAAAAGCCCCTTTGTTTGTTCCACTCTATTTCCTTTTAGATTCTAAGCTTGCAAGGGTAGGGCCCTTCCCCTCGTTTAAAAAATTACAGGTACTGCTAACTTTTTTAAAAGCAATCATAAACTTTAAATGTCTTTGTCTTCCTTGATGGTGTGACTGTCCTGTGCATTCAACAACTTCTTTATCTCTGGTCCAGACTGCGTTCAACAACTTATGTATGGCTGGTCCCCACTATTGTCTGTTTTGTACTCTGTATAAGTGTACGAAACATGTTGATGTGGTGATAGATTTTTTTTTTTTAATAACTTTTAAATGTATATACATAACCATTTTTTTCACATCAGCGCCTCTTGGAAGACTACCTGCAAATCTCTTAGTTTGTTTCGTATCTATCTGATTGCTCATTCTAAATCTTGCTCAGTCACCCACTCACTACATCAATGTTCCTCAAGGCTCAGTTCTTGAATCTGCTCTCTTCTATTTCCACCTCCCTCCATGACAAACTCAAATTCCCTTTCAGCCTACAATGCCATTTTTATGCAAATGAGAAACAATGGTACCAGTCTTCCTCTGTCCTGGATAAAGTTTCATGATGTCTGTCAGATCAGGCTCGGACTGAGCTACCGAACCACCGATGGTCCCATCGGTGGGCCCGACTGCCCCGCCTCCTGGGGGCACCAGAGCTAAGAGGGAGGGGGGCACAGCTTGGAAGGGGGGAAATTGGGCACAGAGCGGCGGGGAGGGAAGCCTCCCCCCCCCTCACCTAGGGGCCCCCCCTTCCGCGCACCCCCCTACTCCAGAAGTGCAGCCAGCAGCGAGCGGAAAATAGCTTACCGAGCTTCAGATGATGCTAGCTTCGCGCATGCTGCTGCTGCCCTGCTGGTCTCCGTCTCCTGTAGTGACGCTGTCCAATCACGCTCTCGCAGGAAGTACTGCGAGAGCGTGATTGGACAGCATCACTAAAGGAGACGGAGACCAGCAGGGCAGCAGCGGCATGCGCGGAGCTAGCATCATCTGAAGCTCGGTAAGCTATTTTCCACTCGCTGCTGCCTGCACTTCTGGAGGAGGGGGGTGCGCGGAAGGGGGGGCCCTAGGTGAGGGAGGGGGGGAAGCTTCCCCGCTGATCTGTGCCCGCTGCCCCCCCTTCCAAGCTGGGGGGGGACTTGCATTTTGTGGGGGTATCTGCCACCAACCTGATTGCATTGTGTGGGGGTATCTGCAGCCAACCTGATTGCATTTTGTGGGGGTATCTGCAGCAAACCTGATTGCATTTTGTGGGGGTATCTGCAGCCAACCTGTTTGCATTTTGTGGGGGTATCTGCAGCCAACCTGTTTGCATTTTGTGGGGGTATCTGCAGCCAACCTGATTGCATTTTGTGGGGGCATCTGCCATCAACCTGATTGCATTTTGTGGGGGTATCTGCAGCCAACCTGATTGCATTATGTGGGGGTATCTGCAGCCAACCTGATTGCATTATGTGGGGGTATCTGCAGCCAGCCTGATTGCATTTTGTGGGGGTATCTGCCACCAACCTGATTGCATTTTGTGGGGGTATCTGCAGCCAACCTGTTTGCATTTTGTGGGGGTATCTGCAGCCAACCTGTATGCATTTTGTGGGGGTATCTGCAGCCAACCTGTTTGCATTTTGTGGGGGTATCTGCAGCCAACCTGATTGCATTTTGTGGGGGCATCTGCCGTCAACCTGATTGCATTATGTGGGGGTATCTGCAGCCAACCTGATTGCATTATGAGGGGGTATCTGCAGCCAACCTGATTGCATTTTGTGGGGGCATCTGCCACCAATCTGATTGCATTTTGTGGGGGCATCTGCCGTCAACCTGATTGCATTTTGTGGGGGCATCTGCCGTCAACCTGATTGCATTTTGTGGGGGCATCTGCCGTCAACCTGATTGCATTTTGTGGGGGCATCTGCCGTCAACCTGATTGCATTTTGTGGGGGCATCTGCCGTCAACCTGATTGCATTTTGTGGGGGCATCTGCCGTCAACCTGATTGCATTTTGTGGGGGCATCTGCCGTCAACCTGATTGCATTTTGTGGGGGCATCTGCCGGCAACCTGATTGCATTTTGTGGGGGCGTCTGCCGGCAACCTGATTGCATTTTGTGGGGGTATCTGCTGCCATTTGACTACTTGATGAATTATCATGAGGCATGTAACTACTTGAATATTTTATCTAAAATGTATCTGGTCAGGCCTAATCTCTGTGAATAACACCGCTACTTATTTTGTGTTTTGTATATTTTTTTTAAGTCTGCCCATGACACATCATGACCACGCCGATGTTCCAGTGCGTGGTGACACCCATTTAGTCTCGCTTCGGCGCTCTGTGCGCGCCGCATTTAGACATATCCCTATTGGAGACTGTCCTCAGAATTGCTCACAATCTATTCCCTACCATTAAGTCATGCAAAATTTCTAGAGTACATGTGTATGTGAGCCCAAAATGGGGGGGGGGGGGGGGGAGGAGAGGGGGGCGGGCCCCAGGCTGAAACTTCCTTGGTGGGCCCTTAGTGTCCCAGTCCGACCCTGTGTCAGATATATCACTATAGATGGCTGACAAGTGCCTCGAAATAAAACTAGAAAAACTAAATGCTGCCTCCTGCTTTTTGCACCCTAAGCATCTACCTGGATCACGCATGCCTAAACATGCTCTTCCTCCACCTCACCTTTTAATTCTCTGCTTGACATATTTAGTAATTTTAGTTATTTAATTTTCTTCATACCACAGACATGCTGTCTTAAAGTAACCCTCAACAAATTATTAACATACTGTACAGTTTTGCCACTACAATCTATCATAAAGACTGCAGCTTCATGTCTCCGCACTGTATTCCAGAATAAAATTCAATCTACTTTCAGACAAATGCATTCCTAATCACCTCTTCCCCTCCAATGATCTACTAGTGGCTTTCTTACTCATAGCCTCCTCAGTTGCACAGTTCCAAGACTTATCTGGGTTACCTCCATTTTCTGAAATTCCTTCTCTCATCTTCTTTAGGCTTGTTCCTACTTTTAGAACATTTAAAGGGGCACTACAGCGAAAAACTGTAAAATTTAAAATATGTGCAAAAATATACAAATAAGAAGTATATTTTTTCCAGAGTAAAATGAGCCATAAATTACTTTTCTCCTATGTTGCTGTCACTTACAGTAGGTAGTAGAAATCTGAAAGAGGTGACAGGTTTTGGACTAGTCTGTCTCTTCATAGGGGATTCTCAGCAAGGCTTTTATTCTTTATAAAGATATTCCTGAAAAAGGATTTAAACAATGATGCTGGCCAGCTTCCCTGCTCCCTACACAGTTTTTGGCAGTTGGACAGAGCAACTGCCATTCACTAAGTGCTTTTGAAAATAAATATATCCCTGAGTATCCCCTATAAAGAGATGGACTAGTCCAAAACCTGTCACTTCTGTCAGATTTCTACTACCTACTGTAAGTGACATCAGCATAGGAGAAAAGTAATTTATGGCTCATTTTACTCTGGAAAAAATGTACTTCTTATTTGTATATGTTTGCACATATTTTAAATTTTACAGTTTTTCGCTGTAGTGCCCCTTTAAACAAGCAACACAAGCCCACCTCTTAAAGGGGATCTGGAGTGAAAATAAACTTATGAGATAATGATTTGTATGTGTAGTACAACTAAGAAATAGAACATTAGTATTACAGATATTTATTATAGTGAGAAGCATAATGATGTAATTACGATTTCACGAAATTTTGCGCAATTCGCAAAATTAAGATTATGGCCGTAATTTCGTGAAATAACGCAACATTTTGTGTTTATGCAGAATTTCCTAATTACGTTAGTGTTTGTAACAGAAACAAATTGGAATTTTGTGTTTAATGCTGAAATTCGGTCGTTCTCGAAATTGTGTTCCAGTCCAGAGCCTCCTGATTCATTTAAAGTGACAACACATGCAGGGACCTTTGCATTATCAGATATTGCAAAGCCCAAAGCCAAGTGTCTCAGCATGCATGACCGCTAAGTGCACCTTTACAACGAGCACCTGTCTTAGAAGTGGCTTCAGGTAGAGCCTCCTGATACATTTAAAGTGACAGCACGTGCAGGGACCTTTGCATTATCAGATACTGCAAGACCCAAAACCAAGTGTCTCAGCATGCATGACCGCTAAGTGCACCATGGCAAAGATCACCAGTCTTAGAAGTGGCTGCAGCTAGAGCCTCCTGATACATTTAAAGCGACAGCATATGCAGAGGCCTTTGCATTATCAGTAATTGCAATCAATGAGTTACTTCCTAAGTTTAATTATTACTTACATTTGCATAATTACTATTAAAAACAAAATGAGGTCCATTTTTGTAATTCAAATGACTGTTTCTATAGAAAACATGAAATTACGAAATTTCGCATTAAACACGAATTTGCACCTTAAAGAGAACCCGAGGTGGGTTTGAAGAATATTATCTGCATACAGAGGCTGGATCTGCCTATACAGCCCAGCCTCTGTTGCTATCCCAAACCCCCCTAAGGTCCCCCTGCACTCTGCAATCCCTCATAAATCACAGCCACGCTGCTGACAAACAGCTTGTCAGAGCTGGCTGTGTTTATCTCTATAGTATCAGTCTGCTGCACTCCCCGCCTCCTGCAGAACTCCAGTCCCCGCCTGCATCCCTTCCCTCCCTGCTGATTGGAGGGAAGGGATGGGGGCAGGGACTGGAGCTCTGCAGGAGGCGGGGGAGCAGCTGAGACTGACACTACAGATGTAAACACAGCCTCACAGCACGGCTGAGATTTATGAGGGATTGCAGAGTGCAGGGGGACCTTAGTGGGGTTTGGAGGATGGGCTGTATAGGCAGATCCAGCCTCTGTATGCAGATAACATTCTTTAAACCCACCTCGGGTTCTCTTTAACGCCAAATTACATGATGGAAATTTCGCTTACGAAATTCTGAATTACTGTTTATATGGCAATTACGAAATTATGAATTTTTCGCATGTGTAATTATGGAAACACGAAATTACGCAAATTTCGTCTCAACACTACACAGATATGAATCTAATATTGTTTCCAGTACAGCAAGGGTTAAAGGACAACTGCAGCGGGTGGAATATAGAGGCTGCCATTTGTATTTCCTTTTAAGCCATACCAGTTGCCTGGCTATCTTGCTGATCCTCTCTCTTCCTCTAAAGCCCCATCTACACGATACGATTCTTTGTGCGATTAGATTACAATTCTATTTACGATCCGATTAAATCTGACATGTCCGAACGTGATTCGATTCAATTCAATTTGATTTGCCATTGTTTTGCAATGGCAAATCGAATTGAATCGAATCAAATCCCGATCGGACATGTCGGCAGGGATGAGCAGAAACTACGCCAGTGCGAATCTACGCAGCGTAGTTCGTAGGTGAAGTTTCAAAACTACGCTTACGAATTTACGCGTAGCAAAATACCACTATGTGTAGCTTACGCCCACTATGCGTAGTTAACATGTGTATTGCGTAGTGAATTACGAATGCGTTACTTGCGTCTAATTTTCCACGTGCGATTGTATGATTACAAATTTACGCATTGGAAAGGGCAATGTACGCCTAGAAGAGTTCCTGGTAAAGAGGAATTAATGCGTACAATTTTCTGCATACAGGCATAAGCATCCGCATACAATACACTTTGCACTACGCATAATTGCGTATTTTAACATGTAGTCTACAAAATGCATACGAAGCGAATATTTGATTTTAAAGCCGTAGTTTGTCGAAGCGTAACTGCGTAAAACTATGCGTAGTTCCAGCGTAGCGAAGCTGGCTGACTACGACCATCCCTGCATGTCGGATTTAATCGGATTGTAAATAGAATCATAATCGAATCGCACCAAGAATCTTATCATGTAGATTGGGCTTAATACTTTAAGCTATAGACCCAGAGCAAGCATTCAGCAGATCAGGGGCTTGATTCACAAAGCGGTGTTAACCAACTTAGCACGTCTAAAGTCTTTAGGCGCGCTAACCAGGGTGCTAAGTAGGTTACCCCCGGTTTTCTCAATCAGATCGCGCGCTAAGTACCGCGCGCAAAGTCCCATAGGCTTTAATGGGCACTTCGCGCGGAGCATTATTATATACAACATTATTCTCAGATCTGACAAGATTAGCTGCTTGCTTGTTTCTGGTGTTATTCAGACACTACTGCAGCCTAATAGCTTAACAGAGCTGCCAGGCAACTGGTATTGTTTACAAGGAAATCGATATGGCAGCCTCCATATTCTTTTCACATCAGTTGTCCTTAAAGAAACTTCACTTGTTATCTATGCAAAACAGGCTCCTTGAGCTCTCCGACCCAACTTGGGTCGCTGTTTCCTAGAGCACTTATACATAAAAATACAGTCAGAAACAGATTTAGATTATATTTTTACTGCAGGGAAGTTGAAAGGGTTATTAGCACTGCTTGTTTTATAGTTTAAAATACAGAGTGTGGCTTGTAATTGCAAATGACAGAATTATGCAATGTTATAAAAAAAAGCTACATATCTAAAAATTAAAATATGAGCCTTTTTTCTTTGTTACTAATGTTCTATTAATTATCAGTACTACACATACAAATCATTACATCATAAGGTTTTTTTTTTCATTTAAGTGTCACTTTAAAACTCACTTCTCCATATTTTTCTTTTTCTTAACAATTGTTTCAAGAATTATAGTTTAACTTCTCCTAATACATACATACTATGTTAATGTACAAACAGTATAGTCTCGCCACTGCATGAGTTGGGTGCCCAGGAGATGCCGATAGTACATATATTGATAATTTAAATCAGACAAACCTGGCTGGTGCCCATTCTCACTTGAAATTCCTACCTACTTCGTAAAGCTAATCCTCTCTTCTAGTGTCTAAAATGAAACTCCCCCCATGTATAAAACTAATCCCCTCTCCTAGTGCCTAACCCTCCCCCCTCCCCCCACACACACATCTAAGTAATGTGTGAAACTACCACCCTGCCCAAAACTAACGCCCCACATAATGCCTAAAACTAATCCTCCCTTCTAATGCCTAAACCTAACCACCCTCTGGTGCTCGCTATATGTAGCTGATTGGCTTTACCACTACAAACCATTATAATATCTGATTGGCTACTTATGTAGCTGATTGGTTATACTCCCGCATTAAACGCCAAACTCACCGGCTGGATGCCCGTTTACTGATACTCAGCATTGGTGTCAATTAGCCACTAGAGTTATCCCGAAACGGTTCGGCTGCAAACTTATTCGCGCGAACATCAGTGGTTCGCGTCGAAACGCTAACTTTATGGCGCGCTTGACCAGCCCCTATACTACATCATTGGGCTAAACTTTCAGCAGACACATGACAGCCAATCAGGCTGCACTCCCTCCTGGAGTCCCCCCCCCCCCCCCCCTTATATAAGGCATTATCTCACTCGGTGTTGCTGCAGTAATGACAGAAGGGAGAGGAACCTGCTGCAGAGATAGGGAAAGATTAGTTAGGCTCTTGTAGCTTGCTCCTAGCTGATATTTGTTGTTGAAAAGCACCACAAAAAAAGCTCTTTTCAGAGTTAATGTTCTTGTAAAGTTTTTTTTATCTTTGTGTGCCACTGACACTGCATTATACAGCCCTGTGTGTTGCAGCTGCCCTTGCTAATTGCTATACTGTGCAAGGCCCATCACATTCATGCCTACCTTTTGACTGCACCTGTGTGTGACAGCTGCACATTTTTAATACCAGTCCAACCGTGCATACCTGTTCATGTTCACTGCACCTGCGTGACAGCACGCAGTGTTATATAATACCAGTCACTGCATAACTGTTCACTGCACCTGTGTGTGACAGCTGCACATTTGTAATACCAGTCCGACCATGCATACCTCTTTATGTTCGCTGCAACTGCGTGACAGCACGCAGTGTTATCTACCAGCAGTCACTGCATAACTGTTCACTTGACCTGTGTGTATGACAGCTGCACATTGTATTGTGTAATACCAGTCCATGCATACCTGTAACTGCACCTGTGATCGCACATTGTATTATGTACCAGCAGTCACTGCATACCTTTCACTGCATCTGTGTGACTGCACGTTGTTCTACCAGCAGTCACTGCAACCTTTTCACTGCACCTGGGTAACCACACATTGTTGTACCAGCAGTCACCTTTTCACTGAACCTGCGTAACCACACATTGTTGTACCAGTAGTCACTGCAACCTGTTCACTGCACCTGTGTAACCGCACATTGTTGTACCAGCAGTCACTGCAACCTGTTCAGTGCACCTGTGTAACCACACATTTTTGTACCAGCAGTCACCTTTTCACTGCAGCTGTGTAACAACACATTGTTGTACCAGCAGTCACTGCAACCTTTTCACTGCACCGGTGTAACCACACATTGTTGTACCAGCAGTCACCTTTTCACTGCACCTGTGTAACCGCACATTTTATTAGCCAAGTCAGTGCATACCTTTCACTTCATCCCCCCAATATGGACAAAACAATAGGCAGAGGCAGAGCCAGAGGCAGGCCACCCGGCAAGTCTGTTTGAGGTCGAGGTGGTGTGATTTTGTGTGGCCCTGGACCAAAGTACAGTGTTCAGAAGGCATGTGCATTCAACCCCCAAGATTCTCAGGACGTAGTTGACTGTTTAACACAGAACAATTCCTCTTCCTCAGCTTCCGCACGGAATGTGACATATCTTCCTCCTCCTGCTCTGATTCTGGCACTCCACTTAACACTCAGTCGGCCGCTACCACCAAAGTGCCATCATCCCAGGGCTCTGCCACCAAAAATTGAGCCGTGGAAAGATCGAGACTAGCGCAAGGACAACTTCCTTACGAAGGCACATGATGACGAAGCACAAACTGCAATGGGATGACCACCTAAGGAAAAGCAGCACACAAAAGCCAAGCCACACACCACAGTGGAAGATACCAGGCTGCAATTATTTCGCAAAAAAGGCGATACTCAAACTGTACCGTGATGTTGAAAGGCAAGTGGTGTCATCTCTGGCATACAGCGTTGGGTCAAGGGTCCATCTGACCACCTGGTCTGGAAAGCATGGTCAGGCCTGCCCGAAGACTAAGTCAGTCCCCACACACAGCATCTCTGCCTGCACGCCGTATGACTGCCTGCCCCAAGACTAAGTCGGTCCTCAGTCCCCACACAGCATCTCTGCCTGCAGGCCGCATGACTGAATTCTCCGCCACCACCAACGGGGTCCAGGACTCCAGGAGGATTCCTGAATTTTTAAGGCTGCTGCTAGCAGCGGCCGCTAACAGGAGCCATAATATTTTTTTCTGGTGTGTACATGCCTGCCTAATTTTTCTGGCTGCACTGCGGCTGCAACAACAAAACAAAAGGCATGTATATGTGTCAATTCCCCTTTGCGATCGTTACCTTGCCGCGGTGAAGGGGCTTGCGTATCACAATGAAGCAGAGACCGCCGGCTATATGAAGCTAATGACCGCCGGCCAATATAATAAGGTCGTTGCTTCATTGTGGACAGACCAAATTCGATCAGCAGGACAGTCACTGTTGTTCTGTCATTGAGCTACCTCAGCCCGGCAACCATATGGACTTGAAAACCGCCATGGCCTGCACTCTCGCAATGGTGCGCACCAGTACAGCACGGCCGTCACTACACAAACAGCTACTTGCAGTGCGTTACAGTGAGTTTGGTCTGTCAGTGTGAAGCAGTACACTAATTACACTACCTGATTGATGTATACACATGCAAGATGTTTTAAAGCACTTTAGGCCTCCCATTTAGCAATAAAATGTGATTTCTGCCCTTAAACCCTGCTGTGCGTAAAATCCAGATTTTTTCCCAGGACTTTTGGCGTGTATCCCACTCCGCCATGCCCCCCTACAGGTGTTAGATCCCTTTAAACATCTTTTCCATCACTTTAGTGGCCACCATTAATGTTTGTAGTTTTGAAGGTTCGCCTGCCCATTGAAGTCTATTGCGGTTCGAAAGTTTGCAAGTTTGCGAACTTTTTTCGCGTGTTCGAGTTCAAGGTTCGCAAACCAAGATCGGAGGTTTGCGACAACTCTATTAGCCACCTGCCGAGCCACGCACGCAAATCACCTGCTTCCACTACGTTACTCCACCTCTTGGACTGCAAGCGGATTTGGGCATGGTCTTCCTCTCGTGTGTCATACTTTGCATTTGTTACATTTGTTATATATGCAGGGGGGTCATATGCACCCCCAATTAATATATGGAGCTGTGTAATATGCTGGAGTTTCATAAATAACTCAAAATAGTAATATTTTAGTTTTTGAGTTAAAATAACAAAAAAAAAAACCTCCCGTAGATTTGCTTTAAATGTAAGTGTGTCCAGTAAGTGAAAATGATTATGTAACCAATCCCCCCCAAAAAAGTCTTCATTAGGAAAAAAACAGGTTTTAACACCTTCCATAATTTCCTAAAGTTTACATTTTTATTTTTAAGCCTGTACAGGTTCACATTGCAAACCGTTATTTTTGGCTGTACCCCAAAGTAATTGGCTGTATTCTGCACATCTGCAGACCTAGTCACTGAGAAAGAGAAATACAGACCTTTTTAAAGAATAAAAATGTTTTATTCATGCTAATCAACATAAATAAAGGTATGCCAAGAATATAGTAAAGTAGCAGTTGTGGCAATGTTTTACACAATGCCTTTTAACCACTTGAGGACCGCAGTGTTAAACCCCCCTAAAAGACCAGGCCATTTTTCAACAAATGGGCCACTGCAGCTTTAAGGCCTCACTGCAGGGCCGCACAACTCCACAGATAAGTAATTACCCCTCTTTTCTCCTTACCAACAGAGCTTTCTGTTGGTGGGGTCTGATCAACCCCAGCATTGTTTATTTATTTTTTATAAATATTTATTTTTTCTTAATACATTTCCCCCTTTTTTTTTTTTTTTAATTATTTGCCCAGCCCTCCCCCTGCCAGCCATTCAGCGCGATCGGCTGTGATAGGCTTTAGCCTATCACAGCAGATCGCTTTTGTGCCTCTGGAGGGGACAGCCGAGTGACACGGCTGTCCCCTGTACTGAGTAAATAGACGTCGGTTTCGCCATCTAACGGTCTTCTAGCAATGATCACCTCTGGAAGACTGAAGGTGGAGCAGAGCTCCACCATCAGAGTGGGGATGTGCGTGCATTGGCCGCACAATCCCCTGCAAACTCCGCCCCAAGGACCTTACGCTAATCTGCGTTAGGCGGTCCTGGGGCTGCCGCCACGTCCATGCCAACTGGCATGGAGTGGTCATAGTTAAAATAATATTATTTAGTAAATATAAAACATAAGGGTGCTGTGGAACTTCAATATGTCTTTTTTATTGCCCTGCAGCAGAGAGGGAAGGAAAAAATGGGTAAGCAAAGAAATGTACAAATAAAATCGCATGTTAGATTGCTCACCTGGTGTTTACTTGCATATAAAGCAGAGTCATACCAAAGTGTTCCTTGAAAAAACAACCATATGGGCATGTCACATTTTGATGCTGATCACTTCCTTACTCATAGGCCCCTATTCAGTTAACTTTTCTCCTAAGCTTTTATCTAATCTATTAAATAACTTTTCAACACTTAACAATTAAAATGCACTAAAAAGTAGGTAAAGAAGTTACCTATCTTAAATCAAAGTTATATTTAGTATTTGCTTGCTTACTGGGGTTAAAAGGTTTTTTTTTTTACTGAAAGCATCTCCCGTGAGAATGTTTAGGAGAGAAGCTAATTGAATAGAGACCCTTGTGTGCAAAGAGGATAATTAGTGTGAACTAATAATTCATGTAGAAATAAATACATTTTTATAAAGTCTTTACTTCAAATAAAATACTGTTACCAAAAATAATTAGGGAGAAAAAACTGAGAGCCCAATATAGCGTAGTACGTATTGTTATTAGCTGTCATTAAATAAAAAATTGAGAAGATTAATACTCACAAACATGGGTTACCACAAAGGAAATCACTATATAGGTGGGTGGGTGGGGAAATTAAACCTGACCCCTATCAGGTTAAGAAGTACCTCTCTGTAGTATGGAAAAAGAGGATGCACCCCCCACTGAGGGTGGACTCAATAAAGCCTGGAACCCACTACAAAACGATATCGCTAATCCCAATCGCTAGCGTTTTGTATGAGCAGTTTGTAAGCGATTTCATGAGCGTTTTAGGGAGTGCTATTAAAAAGTGTATCAATTTGCCAGCGGTTGTGTAGCGATTAGCGTTTTAAAGTCTGATTGTAACAAAATTAAAATTAATTGAAAGGACCAGTGTGCAGTAACTTCAAAATGCTTGCAAAATCGCTCAGTGCAGGTTTTGATGAGTGAATACGCCAGCAATTACATACGTAACATTGAAGCGCTAACGCTCCCTAAATGCTGCATGTCCTGCAATCGCTCCAGTGGAAGTTGCCCCATCCATTTACATTAACTGAGCATTTTTACAAAACCCTAGCTTTTTTAAACGCTCCCTAAATGCTAAAAAAAAATCGCCCTTGTGGGTTCCAGCCCTTAGTCAAGTTTTTAAAACAACTTTTATTTTCACATTCCAAAAAAGTCTTTTTTAAGGGCAAATTCACAGTGGGAGGTTGTGGTGTAATGCGATGTTAAAGTCGCAACATGTCTGCGTTTAGAGGTAACGCACTGTAAATGCAAAATTTTCAATGCAACGTTAACGTCGCACTGTGAACTGCCCATAGGATTATCATTGCAGTGCGGTAAGCTGCATTATAAGACTTGTTTTAGAAATTTGACTTATCAATTCTGACTATCTGAAGGTGAGTCTACCACTATCTCTCTTTTAATCAGTTTTTAGTGTATTTTTAGTGTATAACCTGTGTTGGGGCCTCTGTTTCTTTGATCATTATACCTACTGAAAATACTGTTACAAACAAAGTACAGTTTCAGCTGTCAGCTTTGGAAAGGCAAAGCTCTCCTAGAAGGCTGCAAATTGAAATGGAAAGACATTTTTTTAACATTTGATTATATATAAACTTGTGCAGCAATGGTCTATGTGTGCATATCCATTTTTTCTTTTTAAGTGGACTTTCTCATTGTGTTCCAGTCCAGAACATAGATTGCTATTCATTGTATTTATATACAACAGATTTTAAAAACATACTTACTGTAACCTGTGTTTACCCAAATATCATCAAAAGAATGCAAAAAAATGACAAAAATTATCCAATTTTTGTGGAAAAATTCTGCATTCTCTAGGTTCCAACTTCTGTGATTGGGTTAAAATTACTGAGTTGCGATAAATCAGATTTCTATGGAATTGTGGTTTCCATTTTCCGATCAGCAATGTGAAAATTTCCATTCTGCTGAAACCGATTGAGCATCTCTAATCAGGGCCGGGCCGAGGCAGAGGCTGGAGAGGCTCCAGCCTCAGGGCGCAGTGTAGGAGGGGGCGCACAATTAATTCAGCTGTCATTCCCAATTGTGTTTGAAGCAGAAAGAAATAAGAAAAGGGGATACATGACAGTGACTGCAAGTCAGATAACTAGAGATTAAGGTGTTGGGGAGGTTGGGGGCCTTGGGGCACCTATTAGTCTAATAGCAATCAGTGTGTGACGGCTGGGGTGGGAGGGGTGGGGGGGCGCACTTTGGTGTCTCAGCCTTGGGTGCTGAAGGACCTTGTCCCGCCTCTGTCTCTAATCTATATATTTTGTCTTATGCAGGAGAACAGAGGCGCCAAAAGGATAAAAGGAAGCTAAATGAGCTTAAAAACCAAATTCTTGGTAAATAGAGGAGGTAGTGGTGGACTTACCTCCTCCAAGTAGACACACAAGGACTGTAGTAAACACAGTCAATATATTTTATTTATGAACTCCAAATATGCAACGCGTTTCGCAGGTTTTATCCCGCTTCATCAGGCAATAACAACGGAGCAATAGCATATGTGGTCAGTAGAAGAGCCAGTGCCCCTTTAAGTGCCAGCAGCAACTAAGCATAACAAATAAAGCAACATATGCATTGCAATGCCAATGTCATTGCTTCTGTGCTCCAGCTCTATGCACCTCATGGTGCTCGGCCGAACAACAGTGTTTAGATCATTTTAACCTGCCTGGCGCCTCTGTCCAAATTTGCACAGTATATAGTCCACCTTGGGTGGTTTAGATCATTTTAACCTGCCTGGCGCCTCTGTCCAAATTTGCACAGTATATAGTCCACCTTGGGTGGTTTAGATCATTTTAACCTGCCTGGCGCCTCTGTCCAAATTTGCACAGTATATAGTCCACCTTGGGTGATTTAGATCATTTTAACCTGCCTGGCGCCTCTGTCCAAATTTGCACTGACTGAATAACAACAATATGATTTGGCCTTTCCTGTAGTGTTGATCGAACAGTGTTCAACACTGTTCGTTATTCCCTGAATATCAGGGTGTTCGGGTTCGGCTTGAGCTCATCCGAGCACCTCATGGTGCTCGGCCGAACAACAGTGCGGGGGGGGCGGCCGCCCAGCTGGAGGGGTAGCGGGCAGGAAGGGGATATTGGGCCTAGCGGCGAGGAGGGGGGTCGGACCCCCCTCCCTCACCTGGGTCCCCCGACCTCCGCTCCCCTCCAGCTTTAAAAAGTTAAGTAGCATCCGCTACTATTAAGAAGTAATGGGAGGGGATCACTCACCTCTTCCGGTTCCAGGGTGCATTCCACTGACCGACCCCCCGCTTTGCCCAATACCCCCGTCCTGCCCGTTACCCCCTCCAGCTCTGCGGCCACCCACGGCTCGGGTCCCCATAGACTTCAAAAGGGTTCGGGGTCGGCCGAATATGCCGAACATCTGGACGATGTTCGGCCGAGCCGACCTGAACCCGAACATCTGGGTGTTCGATCAACACTACTTTCCTGTGGGCTACTACTGAGGTCCAGTGTACAGCTTCACAGTCCACATTACTGCTGCTATATAATATACTGCGCTCAACATCTAGCACTAAGCTTTTCACTTAAGAAATCACCTATGTATAACCTATTGTGCCTTTTACAACTTTCTTTTCATCACCCATGGCGAGCAGTAAGAAAGGAGATTGGAGGGGACAGCAGCCAGTCTCTCCCTGTGTGCACATATCATCTGATTCCATCCATTCCATCCATCCCATCCTTCCTCTTCTGAGAATGTAGCTCTTTACATCTTAGCAGTGCAGTGCTACAACTGAGCAGAGTTTCATATGTCTACTTAGTGTGTAAAAATAAAGCATTCAAAGTGAAACTGTAACAACAAAAAAAAACAGTCCCTGGGGGGGGATACTTACATTCGAAGCCTCTGGATACTCTTCACCCCCCCGGATCCAGCGCTGGCAACCCCCAAAGAATCAGCAGACAAGCTTACCGGCTTACCGGCTGTAGCCAAAGCGCAGTAGCGGCTGCAATACTTACCTACCACGCTCCTGCACAGGCGCAGTAGCAGCTTTCCGATGGGCAATGGTGGAAATAGCCCTGCCAGATCGCATCCGCTGTACTGTGAAGGTGCGAGTCATCTGCACCTACGCAGTAGAGCGGGCTTAGCCATTTCTGCCGGTGCCCATCAGAAAGCCGCTACTGCGCCTATGCAGGTGCGCAGAAGGTAAATATTTACATGGCCACTGTTCGGAGGCTGCCAGTGCTGGATTATGGAGGATGAAGAGGATGGGAGAAGCCTCATTAGGATCCAGAGGCTTCCTACTTCCGAGGATTTTTTTTTTTTTACAAATTCTCTGAGTCTTCTCACACCATCTGCAGTGTTTTTATGAGAAAGTCACTTAAAAGAGCAGTGAGGAGTGGTTTAGGGTGTTGCCTTTGATGTAGGGTTTGAGCCCTTAAAGGGGATTTGAATCCCAGCTCAAGCCAGCAAGTAAATTAGTAAGTAGTCCTTGGACTAATGATCTTGATTGCCCATGGAGTACAGCCTAAGTGGCTGCAGTCCAAAGAGTCCTCCAGAAGAAAGGGACAATATAAGTGTTATTCATCTTGTCTCATTTATTAAACACAGAGCTAAAAGGAAATATGGCTGCTGTGCTGGCCACAAGGAGTTAATCTCTTTCAGCAGAGAGAGAAGGTAGATGGGTCAGGTGATTCCTATGGTGGAGAAGCCACTTTCATTCTGCTGGCAATAATAAACTACAACTACGGTCATCAGGTATTTTAAATGTCTTCATTGTTTAGGGGTAAACACCAGAAATATTGGACATAGAAGGATAGATTAAGTCTGCACTGCAGATAGTAAACTGCACTGCATTGTCAAATCATAAAATCAGGGACGGATCAAGACCAAGTTGCGCCTGGGGCAAGGTCAGGTTTTGGCGCCTAAAGGTCAGGTTTTGGCGCCTAAACTGCCATTCATTTTGCCGCCTTTTTAAGTATTCAACAAACTGCGCCTGGGGCAAGATACCCGCTTGCCCCCCTCTAGATCCGTCCCTGCATAAAATATGCTGCACAATGAAAAATGGTTGAGGATGCTAATGTCATGTACACATGGGGAGTAAAAATGGTTAGAAACAAACAATGAATGACTCATCTATCAGATTTCATTTAAAATTCCAAAGCCCAGATGAAGACTTATGGGAAAAAAACTATTCACAATAGTATTTGGGCATTACTAAGAACCCACCTGACAGATCACTATGGCAGATCATTCATTGTCAGTAAAGTGTAAAGAGTAGGGATGATCACAGATATACAAATTGTTGATGCAAATGTATGCAAATTTTAATGCAAATACATACAGCTTGAAAATGGACAAATTAATTAAAACCAGGGTTTAAATTATTTGGTCTGTTTTCAAACTGCATACATTTGCATAAAAAATTTGCATAATTTCGGAACAATTTGCATGTCATTGATCATCCCTAGTAAAGAGCTAGGAATTATTTTTAAACAATGTGTCTACAAAGTCTATGGCACTTCCCCCAACATCTTGCATTGTTTAATGATCCTATTGGTTAAAAATTGTTTGGCATTTTAGTTGCAGTCTTCTGCTGTTGCTCACATCACATCTGTTGACATCTTCTGCATTTGATCGTGGAACGGTCATTTAAAAGTTATTTCACATTATTATTTTTTTTATTATTCGTATCATTAATGATCTCATGTCTGTAGTCAAAATGCATAGCAAACACCATCCCGGTGAAGTGGAAATTGATCTTAAGGGCCCTCTAATTTCTCCCTCACAAAATAACAACCGGGTGTGTCTGCAGATGAAATGCTCAAAATCCTCAAATGGGCATTTGGTTGTGGAGATCACAAGTACTATATGCTGTCATGGCTTCAGAGGCGTAACTAGGGTTTTCACCGCCCAGGGACAAAGACAGTTTTTGCACCTCCCACCCCCCCCCCCCCCCCCCCCCTGGACAAAATGGACATGGCCACACATCAGAATGTGGTTATGGTCATGGGTGGAGTCAAAAGTTTTCTTTAGATATAGGAGCCCCCTTACCCCATTCAGATAGCCAGATGTGCCCCCCTTTAAATAGCCAAATGTATGCCCCTTTAGTTAGCCAGATGTGCCCCCTTCACCCTGTTTAGATAGCCAGGTGTGCCCCATTCTGCTGCTGTTAACACTTCTGCAGAGGGAGGGAGAGAAGCAGGGGCACTTCAGGCAGCCAGCGAGTAGGGCTGAGCTCTTGGATTCCGAATTTCGAGTTTGCCATCGGAATTTGGCAGTTCCGAGTAAGCACTCGAAACTCGAAAATTCGGCAATTCCAAGTACCGAATTCGCGTTTACATTCAAGTCAATAGTGCTAAATTCCGTGGTTAATTGTGAAGCCCCCGTACATGCTATCATCACCAAATGTGGCATGTATATTAAAGGGAAGGTTCAGGGAGGGTAGGTAAAAAATAAAAATCAATTTCCACTTACCTGGGGCTTCCTCCAGCCTGTGGCAGGCAGGAGGTGCCCTCGCCGCCGCTCCGCAGGCTCCCGGTGGTCTCCGGTGGCCGACCCGACCTGGCCAGGCCGGCTGCCAGGTCGGGCTCTTCTGCGCTCCAAGGCCCGGAACTTTTGCGTCCCACGCCGGCGCTCTGACGTCATTGGACGTCCTCCGGGCTCTACTGCGCAGGCGCGGAACTACTGCGCATGCGCAGTAGAGCCCGGAGGACGTCCGATGACATCAGCGCGCCGGCGTGGGACGCAGAAGTTCCGGGCCTTGGAGCGCAGAAGAGCCCGACCTGGCAGCCGGCCTGGCCAGGTCGGGTCGGCCACCGAAGACCACCGGGAGCCTGCGGAGCGGCGGCGAGGGCACCTCCTGCCTGCCACGGGCTGGAGGAAGCCCCAGGTAAGTGGAAATTGATTTTTATTTTTTACCCACCCTCCCTGAACCTTTCCTTTAAGCAGATGAGTAGGAACATGGTAACAAAAAAAAACAATTTTGTGAAAAGAACGATTTTAAAGTTTCATAGGAAAAATGTTTTTTAAACTGTGTAAAATGACACTGCTGCAGTACAGGTTACTGCATTCCGAGTTCTGTATACATATTGTATACATTTCATGAAAACAGAAAGCGTGGGGTCCCCCCTCCCAAGCCTCCTTAACCCCTTGTCCCCCATGCAGGCTAGGACAGCCAGAATGCGGAGTCCCGGCCACGTGGGGCTTCGCACCCTGAGCTATAGCAGCCCGCATGGTCCATGGTATGGGGGGGGCTCTGGAGGAGAGGGGCGGCCAACCTCCCCCTCTCCCCCAGAGCCCTTGTCCAATCCATGGATAAGGGGCTCTTCCCCACCTCCGGTGCCCCAGGAGGAGGTGGGGGCCGCCGACGTCCTGGGGGGTTCATGGTACCATCTGGGGGTCCCCTTTAACAAGCAGACTCCGGAAGCCGCCCCCTCCCCAGGAGAAATGAGTATAGGGGTACACGGTACCCCTTACCCATTTCAGCAGAGTTAAAAGAAGAAATAAAAACACGACAACGAAAAAGTCCTTTATTGCTCTGGATTAACCAGGGATACTTACCTTGCAATAATCCCCCGCCAGTATCCTCAGGAGTGGTCCCACGCACCCGCCCAACTCCCGGGGCTGAATGGCTATAGACAGCCTCTGCAATCTGTATTGCATAAGCTAGAAACACGAAAATTGTTTGCTAAAACGAGAATTTTTGGCAAACAGTGTCATAAACAAAATGGCTGCTGGGGAATTCCAGTTCCCCGGAGGCCACCTCAGAGTGTCAGACTGAGCGTTAGTTCACATAAATAGGTGGGTCCAGGGGACCAGGGCACCTTCTGTCTGGTCACCTGGACCCACCATCTATGTGAAAAATGTCTGGTTTCGCCACTCTAGTGTGGCCTCCAGCGTTCCGGGATTTCCCAGTGGCCACTTTGATCGCATCACTGTTTGCCGAAATTTCTTGTTTCAAAGATAACATTTTCGTGTTCATAGCCTCTGCTATACAGATGCAGAGGCTGACTGTGACCATTCAGTGGCGGGAGTTCGTCGGTGTGGGAGGTTGGTGAGATGTCCTAAGAGGATATTGGCGTGGGACCACTTCTAAGGATACTGGCGTCGGATTTTCGCAAGGTAAGTATCCCTGATTAATTTAGAACAATAAAGGACTTTTTTCATTGTCGTGTTTTTATTTATTTTTTTAACTCTGCTGAAATGGGTAAGGGGTACCGTGTACCCCTATACTCATTTCTCCTGGGGAGGGGGACGGCTTCCGGGGTCCGCTTGTTAAAGGGGAACCCCGGATGGCACCATGAATCCCCCAGGACGTCGGCGGCCCCCACCTCCTCCTGGGGCACCGGAGGTGGGGAAGAGCCCCTTGTCAATGGATTGGACAAGGGCTCTGGGGGAGAGGGGGAGGTTGACCACCCCTCTCCTCCAGAGCCCCCCCCCCATACCATGGACCATGCGGGCTGGTATAGCTCAGGGTGCGAAGCCCCATGTGGCCGGGACTCCGCATTCTGGCTATCCCAGCCTGCATGGGGGACAAGGGGTTAAGGAGGCTTGGGAGGGGGGACCGCACACTGTTTGTTTTCATGAAATGTATACAATATGTATACAGAACTCGGAATGCAGTAACCTGTTCTGCAGCAGTGTCATTTTACACAGTTTAAAAAACATTTTTCCTATGAAACTTTGAAATCTATTTGCTCAAAAACTGTAAAGTCTTTTCACAAAATTGTTTTCTTTACCATGTTCCTACTCATCTGCTTATTATACCTGCCAAATTTGGTGATGATAGCATGTAAGGGGGCTTCACAATTAACCGCAGAAGTTGGCACTATTGACTTCAATAGAAATACACTCGGAACACGAAAATTCGGAACACAAACACGACAAAATCGGAATTCAGCTGTTCCGATCAGCCCTACCAGCGAGCCACTTCTCATGCATGTGGGGGTGCAATAGCTGTGCTGAGCGCCCTCACAGTGCTGAGTGCCCTCACAGTGCTGCGCCCGGGGACATATGTTCCCCCTTGCCCACCCATAGCTACTCCTCGGTATGGCTTCGAGAAAGCACACTGAAATTAATCTGCTTTATTTTGAAAAAGCATAGCTGACTGCAGAATAAAATGTAAACGTAATTTCTATAACTTAACAGCTTACATGCTCCATTATTTTTTGAACCTAACTTAAAGAGAGTCTGAAGCGAGAATAAATCTCGCTTCAGACCTCATAGATAGCAGGGGCACGTGTGCCCCTGCTAAACCGCCGCTATCCCGCGGCTTAACGGGGGTCCCTGATCCCCCAAATCCCCTCGTTTCAGCGGGGGAGCGCTTCCTGGTTGGGGCAGGGCTAACCGCCGCAGCCCTGCCCCACGCGCGTCTGTCAGGGCGTATCTCCACCTCTCCCCTGCCCCTCTCAGTCTTCCTTCACTGAGAGGGGCGGGGGAGAGGTGGCGATGCGCCGCTGATAGACGTGACTGGACGCAGGGCTGCAGCCGTTAGCCCTGCCTCCAGGAGCGACCAAGTCTGCGACCAAGTGTTGCAGTGGGGGGTTTGGGGGTGAAGGGACCCCCGTTTAGCGGCGCTATTGCGGCGGTTTAGCAGGGGCACACGTGCCCCTGCTAACTATGAGCTCTGAAGCGAGATTTATTCTCGCTTCAGAGTCTCTTTAAGCTGCTGTTTAAGAATGTCACTGTGAGCTAGTCATATTCTATTGCATGGCTCAGTGCTATGATTGACTACAGCATGGTTGGTGAGGGAGTGCTGAAGTGATTAACAGGAAGTGAAACACGCAGGGAGTACATCATCTGTGTCTTGAAGCTCATTCATAGTCCAGTTAGCAAGATGCATGATGGAAGGTGAAACATGGAGTTGAAAAGATGAAGGTGGTAGATAGTGAGGTCACCCACCTGGTTATTGAGTGTGCAGGGGTGTGTAAATCACACTCTGCACAGAATTACAAATATTGTGGCAGGTGAGCCAGTTCACATATATAATTTCAGCTGCATTTAGTTGTCTGCGTGGAGCTCTGTTTTTTTTCGTTTATAAGAGCTTTGCAGTCATTTAATCTGCACAAGAATAAATGAAGATGTTTCCACAGGGCTCTGAATATATATCCCTGCAGTGATAACATAACAGCCCACTAAACCACTTAATTTCTAAGCAAGATATTAGTACTTAATAGCATGTAGGCATTTTAATATGAAACCATTTTAATGGGCTGCAGTAAAAACAAGGCCACAAATTGGTTTCTGTTTTGTTTGGGTGGATGGGCCTTTCTGACATCATCAGTAACGCGAGTTTTAAAGGGTGTTTAAAAGCTTTCAGTACATTTTATAACACAAGGCAGAGCTACATGTAAAATGTAAGACTGAATTCCTTCAGTAACGTCGAACATTTTCCAGCTGACTCTTACAATGCAAACACTGAATGCAAAGAAAATTTGTTTACATCCCAGACTAACCTCGACCCCCCCGAAATAAAGAGACTTCGTTTTCACACGTTGATTTTATAACGTGCTGCTTCTTAAGATAATTATTCATGTCAACACACACGTGGTCATATTGTAAACAATGAGGAAAAATACTTAAGCGAGCAAGGGCTACTCCGTACAAGTGTTACGTATTAAATTTATGAGGTGTTTCAGTGTAAATGCATTGTTTTGAAGTATCCACTTATGGGGTATGATTTGCTTATTTGAAATGAAAACCATAAGTGGTAAAACCGTTTTATTCCACATCCGATAAAGGGATTAAATGTTATTTGTTTCAGCCCCACATCTTAAAACTTCCAACAAAATTATAGTTAACTAGTTTTGTAAAATATCAAGAAGCAATGTGATATAGCTGGATTATATGAATGTTTTTCCAGTCACTCCTCTATCTTTGATTTAAGTAACCCGAAAATGGCATTTTTTTCAATCATTTACTACAACCCTATTTAAAAAAAAATAGAATGTTTAGACACTGCAAAATATAAATAAAAGCAATACAATAACTTGGAAATCCTGTATCCTATAGTCATTTGAAAAAAAAAAGGACAAAACAGTTCACATTCAGAACTACAGCATTTGGTGTACTCAATTCCCAGGTGTTTACAGAATGTTGTTAGAAGGTGATGCAACACACTGGTAAACATACCCTCAGACATGAACTTTTCTCAAGGTTTTAAAGGTTTATTATTGGCATAAAATTTACAATTAGCATATAAATGCTATATATATATATATATATATATATATATATATATACAAATATTATATATATATATATATATATTTATATGTACACAGTATATACTAGTCATGATCGTGACCAGCACAATTACGATTTCGCTAAATTTCACGTAAATTCTCGCAATGACGCCTATACGCAATTACAATTTGCAAACTAAATTGATTTCATAGTCATTTGTAATTTTGCTTAAAAATTTGCGTAATTTTCATGAAATTTTGCGTAATTTTGTGCCAATTTAGCAGGTTAATAGCAAAGCCCTCATACATGCTATTGACACCAAAATTGCTACTTATGTTAAAGGGAATAGTGGGTACAAGGTAAAAAGATAATTTTCCAAATAGACCACATAGGCCTCAATTCACAAAGCTTATCTCCTATCTTTAATAACATTTCTAGAGTTGTTACTATGGTGATGTTACTATGGTGATGTAGTATTCAGGGAACATTTTACCTCAGGCAAACCTAAAGTTAACTCTTCTGTCTTTAAGTTAACTCTCCAATCCTTAAAATAACTCCAGAGTTAAAGACAGGTTGTTAATTAAGTGTGTGTGAAAATAACTACAGAGGAGGTAACTTAACTACAGAGGAGGTAAATTAACTACAGAGGAGGTAAGTTAAGGAATGGAGAGATTAGATAACTCTCTCACTGTGTGGAGGTAAGTTTTCTCTTGCCTTATTATCTCCAGCATGTTCTTAGTGAATTGAGGCCATTGTTTTTGAGAAATCCGATTTAGAAAATGCAAAGAAAAAATGTTTTTTAAACTTGGAAAAATGACAGTTTAAAAGCCATTTTTCTTTGCATATTTAAAATCGATTTTCTCAAAAACTACAATGTCTTTTTGAAAAATTCTTTTTTTGACTTGTACACAATATTATCCTTAACATATGTACCAATTTTGGCAGTTTTAGCATGTATTGGGGCTTTGCTATAAACTGCCAAAGTCGGTACAAAATTTTGCAAAATTGCGCAAAAATTATGCGAAAATGTACGCGAAATTATGAAATACTACTATTACATACGAAATCAATTACGATTTTCCCTGAAATTTCGCATTACGATTACGATGTGAAAATGCGAATTTTGATGCGAAATTTTGCATATGCAAAATTTCGACCCATCACTAGTATATACAGTATACACATATATAACAGTATATACTATATTAGTAAATACTTACTGTATACTAATTTTTAATTTTATAATGTATTAGCCTCAAAAACCTGATAAATTATAGAGACAAAAGGGGAAGAAGTGCTCACAGTGCGTACTGGGGCGACTGATAGCTGTAAGGATAGGTCTCACCTGGTTCTTATGAGCTGTGCATATAATGCAGCAGCCAGAAGCCGCATTCATCCCACTTTGGGCTGGTAACAGGGCTCAGGAGTGCAGTGGTTTACAGTTAGGTTCTAGGTTTGCTGTATAGCGGTAGGGATGAAATAACAAAAACTGTTTTTTGTAACCTGAAGAAGCATGTGCGTACCCACAGTACGCATTGTGGGCGCTTCTTCCCCTTTTGTCTCTAAACCTCCTGGAGTCTGCAAAAGACTTGAGACTGGGGCAGAGGTTCACCTTCCAGCAGGACAATGACCCTAAACATAAAGCCAGGGCAACAATGCAATGGTTTAAAACAAAACAAATCCATGTGTTAGAATGGCCCAGTCAAAGTCCAGATCCAAATCCAATCGAGAATCTGTGGCAAGATCTGAAAACTGCTGTTCACAAACGCCGTCCATCTAATCTGACTGAGCTGGAGCTATTTTGCAAAGAAGAATGGGCAAGGATTTCAGTCTCTAGATGTGCAAAGCTGGTAGAGACATACCCTAAAAGACTGGCAGCTGTAATTGCAGCAAAAGGTGGTTCTACAAAGTATTGACTCAGGGGGCCGAATAATTACGCACACCCCACTTTGCAGTTATTTATTTGTAAAAAATGTTTGGAATAATGTATGATTTTCGTTCCATTTCTCACGTGTACACCCCTTTGTATTGGTCTTTCACGTGGCATTCCAATAAAAATGATTCATGTTTGTGGCAGTAATGTGACAAAATGTGGAAAACTTCAAGGGGGCCGAATACTTTTGCAAGCCACTGTACCTCCTCTGTAGTTATTTTCACACGCAGTTGATTAACAGCCTGTCTTTAACTTTAGAATTCTGGAGTTAGTTTAAAGATTGTAGAGTTAACTTAAAGACAGAAGAGTTAACTTTAGGTTTGCCTGAGGTAAAATGTTTCCTGAATACAACGTGCCTCATCATCACCATGGTGATAACTCAAGAAATGTTATTAAAGACAGGAGATAAGCTTAGTGAATTGAGGCCATTGTCTTGCCAAAAAAAAAAACGCAATGTGTTCAGTGAAAAACAAAATGCCAACTAGATGGTAGCATATGTTGCTCACAAAACTGGCATATATCATGCATTACATTTGTATATTTGTTATGGATGCTGGTTTTTGATACGTGCACTGTATTTGTGGATCTACTCTTTAGCCTGGAGGATGCAGTATTCATTATCACAAAAAAAAAAAAATGTATCAAATTTTGATTCCTCAGATCAAGGGCAGTATTTTTTACTGCCTCTTTTTAGTCTCTTCCAGCCCCCTTACACACCCCTAGGGGTTCTGGTTCACCATGAGCTAGCTGGGCAATCTGTACCAATAAATGGTATCACCCCGATTCAAAACACCCATCCCAATGAGGCTTTCCACGCCATCCTCTGTCCCACTGGGGTCTCGCTGCAGCCCTCCGAACAGCGGCCCGATAAATCCGTCAGCTTGTTCAATATTTACCTTTCCAGGCTCCAGCGGGGGCGCTGTTGCGGCTTTCGGGTCCGAAGTAGACGGAAATACCCGATCTCAGTCAGGTCCGCTCTACTGCACAGGCGCCAGAGATTTGCGCCTGTGCAGTAGAGCAGACCCGACGGCGATCGGATATTTCCACCTATTTCAGCACCTGCGCAGGAGCCGGGAAGGTAAATATTTACATCGCTGCTGTTTGGAGGGCTGCACTGAGACCCCCGAGGGACGGAGGACGGCGTGGGAAGCCTCATTGGGACTCTGAGGCTTCCCCCTCCCGAGATGAGTACCCCCCAGGGGAACTTTTTGAAGTTACAGGTTTTCTTTAAAGGATATAGCATCCAGAGAATACCTCACAGTTTCTCACTTTCTGGGTCAGGCATGTAAGCGAGTACACCACTTACAGTTTTGCAAATACTTTATTATACCTTTTTATGGGATAATATTGAAGATATTATCCCATAAGATATAATATTGAAGATACAATCACAATGTACAGCTTGTGTAATGGTGTACATTTTCTGTCCCATCAAAATAACAACACACAACCATTAGTCTCTAAAACACTGGAAACAAAAGCAAGTACATCCCTAAGTAACTAATTTCAAAATTCAGCCTAATTAGACATTTTCCCTCCTGGGGGTCATGTTGCTTGTTAGTGTTCCAAGGTCTCAGGTGTAAATGGGATGCAGGTGTGTTAACTTTGGTGTTATCCATCTAACACTCTCTCATACTGTTCACTAGAAGTTCAACATGGCATCTCAGAAGTTGAGTGTCATACCCAGAAGTTTTTTCTTGCTAAATAGACATATGTGTGCTTGCAGCATTGCAGCAGCGGTTGCAGAGGTGGGAGGTCAGCCTGTCAGTGCTCAGACCATATGCCACACACTGCATCAAATTGGTCTATATGGCTGTCAAGCCAGAAGGAAGTTTTTTCTAAAGATGTTGCACAAGAAAACCTGTAAACAGTATGCAGAAGACAAGTAGACTAAGGACATGGATTACCAGAACCATGTCCTGTGGTTTGATGAGACCAAGATAAACTTATTTGGTTCAAAGTGTCTCAAGTATCTGAGGCAGATACCAGGTGTGGAGTACAAAGATAAGTGTCTCTTGCCTACACTCAATCATGGTGGTGAAAGTGTTATGGTTTGGGGTGGCATTGGAGAATTACAGTTCATTGAGGGAACCATGAATGCCAACATGTACTGTGACATACTGAAGCAGAACATGATCCCCAACCTACAGATACTGGGCAGCAGTGTGGTATTCCAACACAATAACTACCTTAAATACACTCAGAGAGTGTGTGATCTGTTCCTTGCATTGTATACTGGATGCAGAGACACAATGTATTCACATTTTTTTTGTAGTTTTCCTGAGCCTATACAAAATATTTCCAGTACCAATTTGTGCTTGTTTTTAATGAAGTGCCACCCGAGGATCCAACGATTAAGGCCATCCATCATTAGCTTTTGACCTTGTCCCTTATGTACAGTAATTTTTTCCCATTCTTGGAATTTTTTGATGACATTCTGATCAGGAATTGTTTCTTTTTTACTTAATTTTTCGTTTTTTCTTACCTCTGTCCCAAGTTTTTTGCATATTGAATATTTTTGCCTTATGCAAAACTTTGGGTGTTTCAGGACCCGTTTCCACTTGAGCCGCACGTATCTGCAAGACGCGCAGCAACACTTCTGGGTCTGTGGCTATGCAGAGGGATCCCATCAGCCGTGCCGCGCACAGCTATGGAATTGGCAATGTCCGCCGAAACGATAGCGCAAGCGATTCGGCCGGCTGCGCCAT
Source organism: Hyperolius riggenbachi (assembly GCF_040937935.1). Classification (NCBI taxonomy): domain Eukaryota; kingdom Metazoa; phylum Chordata; class Amphibia; order Anura; family Hyperoliidae; genus Hyperolius; species Hyperolius riggenbachi. The sequence continues at coordinate 180,340,066 of NC_090656.1, read as the reverse complement.
TGTACCCTATGGCAGTTTCCCCATGCGATTTGCCTGCGGGGAAACTATGCGGATTTGGTGGAGACGGGCCCTCAGTTATCACATGCTATTGCAGTAACGCAGCAGGAGAGATCTTTCAGACATGTACATTTTCCTGAAATAGTCATGCCCTCTTCACGTTTATAGACAATATTTACAAAACAGAATTTTAAGAGGTATAATTTTACATATTATTACTATTCCTACCTGTGCCATGAGTTGAGTCTATTTCAAAGTAATTTAACTTTAAAGAGACTCTGTAACAACATTTTCAGCCTTATTTCTTCTATCCTATAAGTTCCTATACCTGTTCTAATGTGGTCTGTCTTACTGCAGCCTTTCCTAGTTGCACAGTGGCTGTATTATCTCTGTTATATAATCTAATCTTCTTTTCTTTGTCAGCTATGTCGCCTCAAGCAGGAATGTGCATCTCTGCTGTGATAGGTAGAAGTTATACACACCCTCTCCACGCCCCCTCCAGGCTCTGTAAGAGTCACAAACTGAGCTTCACTCAGCCTATCACATGCTGGTTAGCAGCCATGTTTTTTGTTTGTAAACACTGCCTAAAACTGGCAATTACAAGCCAGGATTGCAGCAGGGAGTGGCAGAATCAGCACAGAGGGGCCCAGGAGAACATGATAAATAGAATGGTATGCTTTTTATTGTAAGAAATTTAGAGTACAGATTGTCTTTAAGCAGGGCCGGAGCTACCATAGGAAAAAATAGGCAATTGCCCCAGGGTCCCAGAGCCTGTAGGGGCCACCAAGGTGTCCCTCCCCATCTTAGCTGTTGCTCCCCAGGAACTCTGCAGAGTCTGTTAAGTTGGGAGGTGATTGGGGGAGGGTCAGCAGCCAGCTTAGGGGCCTAGGAGGGACATTTGGCTGCAACAAAGGGCCTCTAATGACGATTTTTGGTCGGGGGTTTGTCTGTTTTGGGGCCCCCAGGCTAATTTTGCCCTAGGGCCCCATTGTTACTTGAACTGGCCCTGTCTTTAAGAATCACTGTTACAACAGGTAAAACAAATAATTACAATTTTAGAAAACACTTTCTTAGAATTTTAACTAAGTACCAATCTCTTCAAACTCTATGTGCAATATTGTAAATCAAAATGGCCAGCTTAGAAGTTATTTTATAAGTTTAGATGCACATTCTTGGAGTCTTCAATACTGGAACCCACAACAGTCTGGTTTAAAAGTTGAGGATGCAAGGGCTAAAATTGTATTTAATACCAAGTCACTGCAGCTAAAGCAAATTAAAATTTTTGGATACATTAAAAGGGAAATAAAAACTTGGGATGCTAGCATAATATTGCCCCTGTTTAATTCTTTAGCAAGGCCGCATCTGGAATATGAAATTCAGTTGTGGGCACCACATTACAGGAAAGATATTTCAATTTTTGAGCAGGTGCAGAGACAAGCAACAAAATTGATTTGAGGGATGGAAGGTCACTTACCAGAAAAAGTGAGATAAACTGGTCTTGTTTAGTCTAGAAAAAAAAGATGCCTTAGAGGAGATCTAACTAACATGTATAAATACATCAGAGGGCAATATAAAAGCTTAGCAGATGAGCCTTTTGTCCGTAGGCTGCTGCAAAGAACTAGGGCACATAATCTGCTCATCATGGGGAAAATAAGTTTTAGCCATTCATTTAGGAAAGGGTTCTTTACAGTAATAGTGATTAAAATATGGAATATAATGTACAGGAAGTAGTAATGGCAAATTATATATCTGCATTTAAGGGGAGCTTAGATGCTTAACTTGCGTTGAAAGACATTGGCCTCAATTCATTAAGATCATGCTGTAGATCATAAGGCAAGAGAAAACTTGGCACCACGCAGTGAGAGAGTTATTTTATCTCTTCATTCCTTAAGTTACCTCCTCTGTAGTTAATTTACCTCCTCTGTAGTTATTTTCACACTTGTCAAAAAAAAAAAAAATTCTAACGCTTTAGGTAGCATTTCACTAGCTAAGCGCAAGTACAAAGTTGCACCGGTCCCCTCCATGCCCGCTGATTGCCTCCAGCTATACGTACCTCACAATGATCCCACGAAAAGCGTAGTTTCCCGATCGGCTTCTAGCGTTGCTATGGCGACAATCGTAGATGACGTCAGGACGCCATGACGTCATCCGCAATCCCGATCGCCGTCATCGCGAAGCCTGGAGCTGATTGGGCAGCTGCGCTGGCGTGGGAACGCTGGGGGGTACGTATAACGGGAGCTATTGCGGACGATCGCAGGGGACCGGAGCAACTTTGTGCATACGCTTAGCTAGCGAACCGCTAAAAGAAAAAGAAAAAAAGTCCTGGGGCCATGTGATCCTCCGCGCTGGCTACCCCGTGTGTAGTACGGGGTTAGCGCTAAGGAGGTTAAAAGCCTGTCTAGAATTCTGGAGTTATTTTAAGGATTGAAGAGTTAACTTAAAGACGAAGAGTTAACTTTAGGTTTGCCTGAGGTAAAATGTTTCCTGAATACTACATGCATTATCACCATGGTGATAACTCTAGAAACGTTATTAAAGACAGGAGATAAGCTTAGTGCATTGAGGCCATTGATGGCTATAATTACTAGGTAATGCTCAGTGGTGTTGATCCAGGGATACTATCTGATTTCCATCTGTGGTTGGAAAGGAATTTGTTTTCCTTTTGGGGCTAATTGGACCTTGCCTTGTAAGGGTTTTTCGCCTTCCTCTGGATCAACAAGGATGTGTGAGTGTGCAGGTTAGTATTGTACTTTATTTTCTGTTTCATCTTGATGCACATGTCTTTTTTCAACCCAGATACTTATGTAACTATAAAATGGATGACCATTTTGTGTTTTTTTTTTGTTTTTTTGTTTGTTTTTTTTGCACTGGAGAAATCAAATTGACCAGTTTTGTTTCCTCTCTGCCTATCTCATTTAGTAAATCACATCCATATACCCTTTCTTACTTTAATATGAGTTCAAGTGTGTTAAATCAGTGTTTGATGACAAATGATCTCCATTACAAGCAAATGCAATTCCTGATACCCCTGTAATGCTGGATGTACTGTGTATACTTTAAAATTAAACAGAGAATATTGTTGGGTAATCGGATTGTGTGCTTCCTGGCAATGAAGACTTTTTAAAGAATGCCACCCAAATTCACATAGTAATTACAGCTTTCAGACAACAACAGATGGTGAAACCTTCTCGAGGCAAAAATACATCTGGAACATAAGTTCAGTAGGCAGAATTCAAGATCACTACTGTTCTTCCTCTCCTCTGCGGAAGTCTGGATTTTGTTCACTTAATTTGAATTTTATGTTCAAAGACTGGGAACTTACAAAGTCTTAAAACATTCCATTCTAGAAACAGGTTGTTTGCCATAAAAAAAAAATATTTAGGCAGAAAAAAATGCTTGTCTTTTCCCATATCCCAAAACACATGTCAAGCTTCTGCTAGCAAACACACATTGTTTGAAATGATGATCAAGTTTTTTTTATTGACTAGTTGAGTTATTTAATAAATCTCTGGGATCAAAAGCAGAGTCAGTGCAAATCTGTTAGTCTACTACATAAAGCTAGCATATCAATGCCACAGTTAGCAAAATGTCTGAAAATATTCCTGTAGTACTGGAATAAATTAATAAGACAAAGTAACTGTTCAGCATGCTGAAAGCATGTCTGTATGCAGAACAACCACAACTGGATCAAACAAATATGAAACAACTGTTGCTTTTGTCCAATGCCCGCTCACAGGCCAATAAATTTGCATTATTCCATTGCGTATACATTCCTCAATAATGATGCTGATGCAAGAATCTGCACTGCTGAAATAAGTAAAAGCGGTGTTACCTGCCTAGTTACTTACTGCTGTGTGCAAAAACATTTTTATGCATCACAGTAATGGCTGAGAATACATGTATGGTAACCCTGATTTAGCTGGTTGCATGGAATGGTGATTGAAGACATTATGTGACATGCACACGGAAGGATAAAGGAGAGTATACCTTTTTTTACATTTATATTATTTTAATGTCACGCATATGAAATGTATTTGAGTCATACATAGATGATGATGATGATGATGATGATGTAAAAATAATAGCAGAAATAATAATTTATACTTATTTTTTTGTTACACATCCAAAAATATATTATGCAACATTACAACACAAGAATTGTTGTACATAAAAAATAAAAAAAAACTCACTAAACATGACATTGGTGTTAAAGAAGGGTAAAATGGGCACCACCTTACGCCATACAATTATAGCTATGGCATCACTTAGGTGGTAATTTGGGCACCAGAGTTCCTGAAATTCTGTGGTATTGGCTATGGTTAGCAACTATAGTGTAATCTGGGCACTGAAGTTTGGCTGTTATAGTTGAACTCCAGCAGTTCTATTCAGCAGCAATGGGCTTTGGACTTCTCAAATTCCGATGGTAGCAACTATGACCGGCTACAACTGCGTAATTTTGGTGCCAAAGTTCAGCTATCATAGCCAAACTCCACTAATATGCAATGGCAATGACTGCTGGAGTTCCTGAACACTTCCCTTGTGGTAATGTCTTTGGCTGCTGCTTACAGCACAATCTGGGCACCGGAGTTTGGCTATTATAGCCAAACACTGATAGGATTGTGGCAGATAACGGTGATATGCAAAGACAATGGGTGCCAGGGTTTGGTTAAAGCAGCATTGCAGCATGGTGCAGTGGCAATGGGCGCCATTAAATTATCTGTGGGTGGGATTTCCGTAATAGGCACTGGGGTTCCAAGGGGTTTGGCTATATCAGCTGCTTGGGTTAGTGTGAGGTATAGAATTTCTCAGGGGGGGAGCCTAGTTACCTAGTTACGCCCCTGGCCGGGTATGATGCTGGCTGTCAAGGTAAGGGGAGCGCCTGTCACTACCTAACTTGGGGTCCCTGTCACTACCTATCCTGGGGGGCACCTGTCATTCACTACCTAACCTGGGGGGCACCTGTCACTCACTACCTAACCTGGGGGGGCGCATGTCACTCACTACCTAACCTGGGGGGTCCCTGTAACTCACTATCTAACCTAGGGGATGCCTGTCACTCTCTACCTAACCTGGGGGTCCCTGGCACTGACTACCTAAACTGGGGCACTCCGGGCGCTACCTTAACTAGGGGGCACCTTTCACTACCTAACCTAGGGGGGCGCCTGTCACTCACTACCTAACCTGGGGGTCCCTGTCACTCACTACCTAACCTGGGGGTCCCTGTCACTCACTACCTAACCTGGGGGTCCCTGTCACTCACTACCTAACCTAGGGGTCCCTGTTACTTACTACCTAAACTGGGGGGCTCCTGTCTCTACCTGAACTGGGGGGCACCTGTCACTGCATACACTGGGAGGCTCCTGTCACTACATGAGCTGGGGGGCTTCTGTCACTGCCTGAACTGGGGAGCTCCTGTCACTACTTGAACTGGGGAGCTCCTGTCACTACTTGAACTGGGGTGCTCCTGTCACTACCTACACTGGGGGACTCCTGGCGCTACCTTAACTAGGAGGCACCTGTCACTACCTAAACTATTCAGGCCAGCCAGCCCAGCATCACCACCAGGCAGCCAACCAGCCCAGAATCACTGTCAAAAAAGCCAAGGCATCACCACCAGTCAGGCCAGCATTTACTTCAACCAGCCAAACACAGCCCAGCATTACCGCCAGCCAGGTCACAGCAACACCGCCAGCCAACCCAGCCACAGCATCACCGCCAGCCAGGCCACATCACTGCCAGGCCTTTCAGCCCACACATCATCCCCAATCCAGCCAAAAACAGTATTGCCAGGCACAGCAGCTAGTAGAGGAGAATTCAGAAGCCAGGTGAGAGGTGTATACCATAGTAAGGGGGCATTCTGCCCATTTATGTGAAATGCTGTCTCTATTTATGTGCCTCATGACTGCTGAATTTGTCTTGTTGGGGGCCTCATGATTGCTGAATTTTTGTCTTGTTGGGGGCCTCATGATTTGTTGGGGGCCTCATGATTGCTGAATTTGTCATGGTGGGGGCCTCATGATTGCTGAGTTTGTCTTGTTGGGGGCCTCATGATTGCTGAATTTGTCTTGATAGGGGCCTCATGATTGCTGAATTTGTCTTGTTGGGGATCACATGATTGCTAACTGCGAGACTATGGGAAAAGCTGAATCATCATCATATGAGACAATAGCATTGAACCTACTTTATTAGCTTTTTAAAACAGAAAATAAAACTGGGAGGTTCTAAAAAAATGAATACATTTTTCAGGAGTAGGATGAATGAAATTGTTCACAGTTCTTCACAGTTTATTTTCAACTTGGATTTTCCATAATGTTCATGTATGAGTTAAAACGTTTTGTACAGTATTTAGTTGCGGTTGCCGCTTTGCGATAGATAAGTGACTTTTGGGTTGCAGTTTGGGCACTCGGCCTCCAAAAGGTTCGCCACCACTGTCCTAATCTAATGCCCCACCATTGCTAGGTTCATGTAAATTTGTCTCCACCCGTGACCACACCTGGTCCAAGGCCACACCCATTTTTCAACGGGCGCACGTAGCGCACCGCACAGCGTAACCCTCATATTTTTGGACGCGCTAGCTGCAGTGTGCTGATCTCTGCTGCCTACAGTATGTACAGTATAAGCTGTTCTCTAGTGCCTGCACTGTGTGCTGATCTACCTCCAGTGTGTACAGTATAAGGTGTTACTCTGCGCCACATATGCCCCCCACCTAGTGCCCACAGGTGCCCCCGATCTCCAAGGACCCTAGGAACGCCCCTGATGATAATTACGATATCCGAAGAAAACAGCAAAATATAAAAACACATTGCATGCAGTCACAAATAGTATAAAAGAATAGCAGTTCAAAGTTTGATGTGCATAAGAAAAGATCCCATCAATAAAAATAACAAAGACACCCGCAAGATAACAATAGTCAACCAACAATACAAAGCAGGGGTGTAGCAATAGGGGTTGCAGAGGTTGCAACCGCATCAGGGCCCTTGGGCCAGAGGGGCCCTGAGGGGCCCTTTCTCAACTATTAACTCTCTTTTGGTCCTGTGCTCATAATAATCACTTTTATAGATACTTTGAATAGTAGTAATCATTAATGTGTTCCCCATCCCCCTCTTGCACCTCTGACACTGGAGTTCCCATTGGCAGGTTTTTGTGTGCTGTATCAACTGTTATGTATAGAGTGCTTGGGGGGCCCCAATGTAAAACTTGCATCGGGCCCCAATGTAAAACTTGCATCGGGACCCACAGCTCCTTAGCTACGCCACTGATACAAGGCACATAGGAAACACCCTTAAAGGGAAGGTCCAAGCAAAAAAAAAAAAAATGAGATTCACATACCTGGGGCTTCTACCAGCCCCATGCAGCCATCCTGTGCCCTCGTAGTCACTCACTGCTGCTCCAGTCCCCCGCTGGCAGCTTTCTGACCTCGGAGGTCAGGGCCAAATTGCGTACATTTTTACACATTCCCGCTAGTGCAGGAACATTAACACATACATTTTTACGCGTTAGTGGTGAAACGCGCAAATTTTTGTTCCTGTACTAGCTGGAATGCGTAAAAATGTATGCAATGTGGCCCTGACCTCCGAGGTCAGAAAGCTGCCAGCGGGGGACTGGAGCAGCAGTGAGTGACTACAAGGGCACAGGATGGCTACATGGGGCTGGTAGAAGCCCCAGGTAAGTGAATCTCATTTTTTTTTTTTGCTTGAACCTTCCCTTTAAGACCAAACCCCTCCAATTGAGGAGCGCTAATCAGCAGAAGACTTAGATTTTGATGGATCCTTAAGTACTTCAGTATGCCAAAGGTGAAGGAGGGTCTTAAAGAATGAACAAGATAATTAAACTACATAAGGGAGCTTTAAAGAATTCTTGTAGCCCCGTATAAGAGGAAGCTATAAGTGAGGAGGACATAAATCCTTATAGGAACTCATGGATAGTTTGGGTTATGGTTGTGTATAAAGTTAGAGAAACAGACAGGAAGAGAGTCATGGAGTTAGTTTAAAGAAATCGTGCTGGTCTGAATTTGGTTAGCTGATATTTAGTGAAGGGACTGTCAGAGTAGGCAGGGGGGTAACTAGAGGATTGCAGCCCATGTGATTTCAGGGGGGCCCAGAGCTGTTTTAGATCCCCAACTACTAACCTTCCTTTCCTCCAATACAGGGGGCTATACTCTTGATAAGGTGTTTTTGTGGTTACACTTGTTATGGGTGTGAGGATCATGATGACCACACTTGTTTTATGACTCTTGTGGGATGGGCCCCAAGGCCATGAAGGGCACCAAGGTGAGGCAATGGAAGGGGTGTGACCATTGAGGGGGCACCATCAAAGTTTTGCTGTGGGGCCCCATGAAGTGTAGTCACACCAATAAGAGTAGGGTTTTGTAACGATCGGTGTCAGCACACAGAGAGAATCTGTTCATTGGTGATCTGCAGTATCACCAACAATACAGATATATACCTGATTATGGATGATCTGCAGAATCACCAAGAATACAGATATATTGCTAACCTCTGGACACCTGTATATATAGTGAGTGTTTGGTGCAACAGTAATAACTTTGAGTAAACCACCTGATGAGCAGGTGGTCCTTGGCAGTATGGGCAATACTGTTCTTTAAAGAAGCACGAGAACCTTCCAGCAGCCTGAGACCTTCCAAGGGGTGGAGTCTCAAGCTGAAGATAGGAAGAGCCAGTGAGTGAGTAACACCTGAAGGTGGATGTCACTAGCTGGTCTGAAGACTATCTCTTACAGGAGAGAGATAGCTCTCGAGGTCGGGCAAGCCAGGTCGGCAACACACGGACAGACAAAGTACAAAGACAGAAGGCTGATTCGGTATCCAAGACAGGCAGGATTGGCAACAGGTAATCAGATGTGCGTGGTACCGAATCAGGGAGCAGAGGGATAGTCAAGAAAGCAATAGGTCATAACAGATATCAAACAATGCCTAGTCTTGGGTGTGAGGTCCATGGTCCCTACACCCTGGAACTAGTCTGAAGTATAACAGAATGATAACACAAGTTCCCTAATCTTGGGTGTGAGGTCCGTGGTCTCTACACCCTGGAACTAGTCTGAAGTATAACACAATAATAATACAGTAGTAATCTGGCTCAGTGTGAATTCCCAGGTCCTCCTGGTTCAAACACACTGTTGGATCTGACTAAGGTCTGAGTGCTTCCACGTAGTGTTCGCAACGGCAGCCAACTTGAGACAGGCCAGCGGTAACTATATATAGAGCAGCGCTCTCTGGCGCCACCCCTAAGTGATGGACCAATAGTCACTTGCTCTGTGGTCAGCTGACCAGCCTGGTCAGCTGATCCCGTCTTGGCCGTCATAAAAGTTCTGCCTCTCAGCGCGTATTCCTGAATCTGTGTGAACTAACAGACCCAGCCACACCAGACGCATGCCGCTGCGTGCAACCCGCCGTGCTGGACGCGGAACCAGCCGCCTTGCTATCAGTACACACGGCGGCCTTTTCGCGTTCACTCACAGTACCAGACACATGCTTCTGCGTGCAAAACGCCGCACTAGACGCGGAATCAGCCGCCTTGCTGTCAGCACAGGTGACGGCTATTCCGCGTTCTCTCACAGTACCCCCCCCCCCCCCCCCCTGAGGAGTGGACTCAGGACACTTTCCACCAGGCTTTCCAGGGTGCAAGTTATGGAATTCCTTCTTTAATTCCTCTGCGTGCATACCACAGTCTGGCACTCAAGTTCTCTCCTCTATGCCATACCCCTTCTAGTGAACCAAATACTGCATGGAGTTCTGCACAAGCCGGGAGTCCAGAATCTTTTGAATTTCATACTCCGGTCGAACATCAATCAACACAGGTGGGGGGGGGGGCAGAATCCATGTGCACTGCCGGCTTGAGCAAGGACACATGAAATGATCTCACACCTCGCATGCTCGTAGGGAGATCAATGGCATAAGTGACATTATTGATTTTTCTGGTCACTGGAAAGGGACCCACAAATCTGGGACCTAATTTGGGTGACAGTTGCTTTAGAGCCAAATGTCGTGTGGACACCCAGACCAAGTCTCCTGGGAGAAATTCCCATTCTATGGAACGTCTCTTGTCAGCCTGTCTCCTCTGTGGCAGAATGGTTTTAGAACTTTTGCTACCTGGTGTATGCATAAGAGATGACCGTGAAGGACAGGACCCGTTAGAAAGATCCGCGCACTGCACTGCCACTCCTCCGACCTGTATCTTGGTATTACCAACATCAACTCTCCTCAAACAATGCTCATGACAATGGGTTGACCATTCAGTAACTGTCCTGAAGCCCAGTCAATCTGCGGGGAATGGAGTTGCAACCAGGGCATACCGAGAACAATGGTGGAGCTTGTGATGGGCATCACCAAGAACTGTAATCTCTCTTCATGTAACGCCCCTAAACAACAAGACAACAAGGGGGTGTGGAAGAGAGTCTGACCACTCTGCAACGGAGAGTCATCCATTGCAGTGACCAGAATCTGCTGGTCAGATGGAGACAAAGGTATCCCCAATCTTTTAACGAACTCGTAATCAATGAGGTTTGCTGCGGAACCGGAGTCCACAACAGCTTCTGCAGCACCAGTCTGACCCTCCCATGTAATAGAGCAGGGAAGAAGCAGACGATAATTGTTTAAAGGTAAAGACTGCCCGCCTATGGTGTTGACCAACCCCAGACGGCAGCATTCTCCTGGCCCCTTAGCACCATATAGATTGCGTTTTCTTGGCCTTTTGTGACTCCTCTTCACCTGACTCAGCCCTGAATATCCGATTTGCATCGGCTCGTCAGAGGGTGACAAAGATCGAGAAGAGTCGACTGAGATAGACCTTATGGCATTCCTACCACAAATCTGTTTCTGGTAGCACAAACGGCGATCTATCTGCACGGCCAAAGAAATTGCCTCATCCAAAGATTAGGGCTCAGGATGTCCTATCATTACGTCATGGATTGCATCTGACAATCCTGCCAAAAAACAGTCTAATAGAGCATATGTTCCCCATCTAGCTGAGACAGCCCACTTCCTAAACTCAGCGGCGTAAGCCTCAACCGATTTACGACCCTGTCTGAGCATCTTGAGCTTCCTCTCAGCAGTAGAGGAAATATCTGGGTCATCGTATATAATGGCCATGGCCTTAAAAAATTCCTGAACTGATGACAATGCCCCATGCTCGGCATGTAGGCCATATGCCCACGCCTGAGAATCACCCGACAGCAAGGTCTCTATAAATGTTACCCTCTGGGCTTCAGTTCCGGACAAGGTAGGCCTCAACTCAAAATAAGACAGTACCTGATTTCTGAAATTTCGAAAGTCAGATCTATGGCCAGAAAACTCCTCAGGTACGGACATACGAATATCCGTGACTAGAGGAGATCACACTGAGTTTATAGCTGATTGAAGTTCCTGAATAGCCCCAAATAGCTGGCTGATCTGGCTCTGTTGGTTCAAAACCACCCCGGAAAGATTGTTTACCGCGGTGGTAAGGACTTCAACATGGCTATACAGTGCGTCCGTTTGGTTTTGGTCTGCCGCTCTGTAACGATCGGTGTCAGCACACAGAGAGAATCTGATCATTGCTGATCTGCAGTATCACCAACAATACAGATATATACCTGATTATGGATGATCTGCAGAATCACCAATAATACAGATATATTGATAACCTCTGGACACCTGTATATATAGTGAGTGTTTGGTGCAACAGTAATAACTTTGAGTAAAGCACCTGATGAGCAGGTGGTCCTTGGCAGTATGGGCAATACTGCTCTTTAAAGAAGCACGAGAACTTTCCAGCAGCCCGAGACCTTCCAAGGTCGTGACGGTGCGCGCGAGCACGTGTCAATGCGACCTTATGTGCGGACGAGAGACCCGTCCTCAGCGTGCTAGACGTCCGAGGCACGGGAGCGCCACTAGGTAGGGAGATGGAGGCAGCTGTAGTGGCGCCGTGAATCGCCGCAGCTGCATCCGCAGCATTTGTTACACCTTGTTATCATTTAAAATACTGTTCCTTACCATGGAACAAGGAGTATTAACTTGTCCAGAAATAAATGTTATAAGGCTACCCTACTGGTTCATCCTGCGAAATGTGCACTACCCAGTTCAAAAAAAGATTGAATTGCCCGGGAATAAAACATTGGAAATGCCGTATAGCTGTTCCTCCATGGATCAGCCTTAGGCATAGAAAATGGAGAGAAATAGGCAAACTAATTAAACGACAACTGTAATGAGAGGGATATGAAGGCTGCCATATTTATTTCCTTTTAAACAATACTGTTGCCTGGCTATCCTGCTGATCATCTGCCTCTAATCCTTTTAGTCATAGACCCTGAACAAGCATGCAGCAGATCAGCTGTTTCTGACATTGTCAGATCTGACAAGATTATGGTAGCTGCATGCTTCTGCCTGGTGTAATTCAGATATGACTGCTGCCAAATAGACAAGCAGGGCTGCAGGCAACTTGTATTATCTAAAAGTAAATAAATATGGCAGCCTCAATATTGTTCTCACTTCAGTTGTCCTTTAAATTTACCCTTCAGGTATTCCTGACAAATCTTTAGGCACTAGTTCCCCAGTCCTTTTTGGGATTGCTGACCTCTGTTTAGCTAAATCCTATATTAGTAATATAAAATTACGGTATTAATACTATGGTCTGTTGCTTGCGCCAAACTCACTTGAGTAGAAGCTAAATTAACCACCAAGGGAACAGCAAAAATGCAAAGCAAATCTTGCTTGCTCTCCAAGCATGAAAGTGCTGAATTGTTGTCATAGAGTTAATGATTTCTCGGTTGGACACCAAACAGTATACACACATATACAATAGGAACACAGCTCGCAATGCCCACATTTTTCAGGCTGGATTCACAGTAGTCAGTTGCATATTGCACGCGTTATAATAGTGTATAAAGTGTGCACTGCAATGGAGAATAGACATAGACATTAATACAAATCCTGCATGCAGAGAGTTAGAATACCACAATAAAACAGGCCCAAAGAATTGTATGGGCAGTAAGTTGACATACAGAATGATTCTACAATTCAATTGTCACGATCTCACCTGTCACCGGTTCCAGCGTAGACTCGGGTGGCTCGGATGGCGGAGTGCAGCCGCGAGCTTCCCCTTCCGATTCTTCCAGCGGCATCCCCAGCAGCCCTGCGGCGGTGATTGAGTGTGCGCGTTCCAGCCGTGCCTCTAGGTGGGCGCGCGCGGCTCAGAGCCATTCTTATGCTTTGAGATGCCGGCGTTCATAGTGTCAGCTGATAGCTTAGATCAGCTGACGCATAGGTAAGGATTGGTTCGCTGTGTGTGTGTCCGCTGGCCGGCCACTGATTGGGTGAATTATATATTTAAGCAGTACTGATTCAAATAGACATTGCCCGGATAGCGTTAGCTTGCTAGCTGCTGGGTGTGCATTTGGATCGCTAGTTCGTAACTCCAATTAATTGGATTGCTACTTGGATACCAACTTGGCTTGTTTCTCAACCATTCTCTGTCTGCTGCCTGCACCGACCTTTTGCTTGTATTTGACTACTGATTGCTGCCTGAATTGAACATTGGAATGCCTGACTATGTGTCACGATTGTGGAACTTTCCCCGTGATCAGCGCACAACGCGTGCGCTGACACGGCGGAGATCCTCCACAAGCGTATAATTTGCAGGAACCCAGCAAAAGGTGCTACGCACCTGTAGAGGGAAATTCCTGTCGGCAGATGGCGCTGGGGAGTGCAGAGGAACCAATCCTCTGTACCTCCACAAGTGCCAGACAGGAATTGTACGAAGCGCAGAACGCAATCGCAAGAGAGGCGATTGCGAATGAGAGAGCAAAAGGGATAGGTTGTATGTGTGTGCGCCAATCCAGTCGCCACTCCGCGACCGCGCACACACAACAGCAGATACGAAATAGGAACGCGATCGCGAGAGGTGCGATCGCGAGACGTGACACAAGGCAGAACAGAATAGAATACGAGGGTAGCAAAGGCACAGCAAATACAATAAGGAGATATGGAAAATAACAACGCTAGCTAACCGCGAACACCGCACTCATTCGCAACAGTGCACGCGGTTATTCGCGATCTCCACGTGATAAGCACAATAGAGACAAGCACGCCTAACTAACCATAAACAGACAAACATGAAACAGGGGACGCGAGCACTTGCTTAACGGTTACCTCACCGAGCCTGTAGCAAGCGCAGCGGACAAGACAGACACACGAAAAACAAGAACTAGGCAGGAAGGATCCACCGCTCTTCCGCCAGAGCAAGTGTGATCCAAGCAGGAACACAGATCAGAAAGATCCACAGCCGCTAACGCTAGCGGCTAGTGCGATCTCAGCAAGACAGAACGATTCGCTATCAACCGCCGCTGGTGACAGCGCAATCGCGACCGACAAGACAGAACAGAAGGATCCCCAGCGCTCGCACAAAGTAGCTAGCGCGATCCCAGGAGACAGAACAGAAGGATCCCCAGCGCTAGCACAAAGTAGCTAGCGCGATCCCAGAAGACAGAACAGAAGAGATAGCTGGTAGCAACCGCTGCACCAGCTATACTCCAAGAACATAGATCAGAACCATTTCCTGTCAACCACCATAGGGACAGGACAATGGCAAACAGGCAAGACAAGACAGAACAGGCAATACAGATAATACAACCTGACTGGGCTAGAAGGGGAGCCTAAAGCAACCCCAGGAATTAACTATACTAGATAGCAATGGCTGACACTCCAGCAGTGTCCATCAGGAACTGAGCATGGAAGGGAAATGACCAGCGAAGCATTCTGGGAAACATAAAGCTCTTATAGTGCCAGTCATCAAAGAAGGCAGGTAGGGGATTTGCATAACGAATGTATGCAAATTCCCCAGCAAGAGAACAGAACAGAAACTTGCAATGGAAAAACAGGTCTCTGTTCCAGAGACCTGCAGCCCACAGACTAGAGGAATGGACAAACAGCTGTCTGCCTGTGCAGCCAGCTGAGCGGATCATCACACTATGTTTATTGCCTAGCCCCTTGTACCTCGATATTGGATTACCCGTCTATGACCTGGAATGTATTTGGACTTCTCTAGCTCTCTGTTTGGCTGTGGTGGGTTATTCAATGAATTCAATGATAATGCTGCGCACGATTAAAAAGTACTTGAGTATAGTCCGAGCTGCAGACAGTGTCCTGTGTATAGGTGTTGCACACTTTAGATAATCCAATACTGCTGCGCTTGTACTTCACAGGAATCCAGCAAGCTCATATAGGGAAAGAAAAACACAGAGAGAGGAACATAGGATGTGATGTAGGAGCTGCTTCACCCTTAGTGTATCTCCACACACTACCAGAGTAAGTTAATGAGCCCCAAACGTACCGAAACTGCCACCACCTATTCCTATGAATTGGCTGCTTACCCCCAGAATTCTTGCTATCATGCACAATTCCCGGCAGCCATTGCCATCAAATATAAGATCCTAGAGTCAGTGTAAAGGTAAACATAGCAGTTTATTAAAAAGTTAAAACCTGCTAAAATTCTGCTTACAATGTAAATTCTTGGTATATAGCATATCGTATTAAGATACTGCACCGTAACTTCAGCGCGTCCGCCGGCCGGGTGTAGTGAAACCCTCACTTCCTGAGCTTCTGTGCGTGCGTCCAAGCTCCGCCCTCCGCTACACCCGGCCGGCGGACGTGCTGAAGTTGCGGTGCAGTCTTGCGGACGCGCGTTTTGCGTCATGCGGACGCGCTTTACGGCTCTTTTTGACGGGGAATGCGGAAGAAGAGGACGCTTTGCCCGAGGACGACTGGCAGTCGTCCGAAAACGAAACTTAGCCACGGAGGGAGACCGGAGGGCACCGAAGGACCGGCGCGGGCACAGGACGGCTGCAGGAGGCTCGGGAAAGCCCCCAGGTAAGTGAATTTTTTTTCCCCACCAGTTAAGGTTCCCTTTAAAACACTGCTTTGTGTCAAATCCACATTTTTTTCTGGGACTTTTGATGTCTATTCCACTCAACTATGTCTCCCTACAGGTATTGGACCCCTAGAAACATATTTTCCATCACTTTTGTGGCCAGCATAATTTTTTCTAATATTCTAAGTTCGCCTCTCCATTGAAGTCTATTGTGGTTCGCGAAAGTTCGCGCGAACCATACAGACTGTTTTGGATTGGTTGATCCTCATCAGTGCATGGCTTGGATTATTATGGCTCTATGGGGTATGTCTTAAAACACCCAGAGTTACAGATAACCCCACAGCTCATGGTGAACCAGCACTCCTAGAAGTCTGTAAGAGGCTGAAAGAGATCAAAAAACCTTCCTTACTAAAATGTTAGACAAAACAGAAGTTTGCTTTCTTAAAACAGAAGGTATTTGTGATTATTCAGGTTGGAACGGAGAGCTGTGAGGTGTCCCACAATGCATCCCTGCTGAATATGCAGATCATCTCTTTGTTGTTGTCCCTGATAGCTAAACACACCTCCAGAATGGATTAAGAAGGAAAACTTCTGTTTTGTAGATTCAAACTGACATATAAAGGAATAGAACAGAAAATCTCAATTTTGTTTTTGTTTTTTGACAAACAAATGAGAAAAAAATGATTGAACATATAATTGATCACTCTTATGGCCGTGTTTGTTGGCATCATTAAAAAGCACAGAATTTTCCTAAGCTTCCCAAGATTCTCTTAAAGATCAGACTTGTCACCAGCATTGTGTAAGTAACCAAACAATGCTGCAAAATTTCAGTTGCTTTGTGATTCAGTGATTAATTGCTGGCATTTTCCCAACTCTATTTACTTGCACTGAATTTCTCACAGAGACAAATTGCAGCGACAGAAAGGAGACAAAATTGCAAATGATTTGTCACTCGTGTGTCAGAGGCCTAATTTAGTCACATGCCTAAAGTGACTTTGTACAAAAATAATGTAGTTTACCTTATATTTTCATTCTTTGTTCATAACTGTTCGTCTACTACGGTTATGCGAATCATCAGTCCACCCTTATTTACCAAATAAGAACATCTGCAATTGTTTTACATTGTTTCACCAGAGCAACTTTTTATTTGTATGGTTAAGGGTTAAGAATCTCAAAAAGAAAAAATAGTACACTACTTGTGCAGCACTTGTGAATGAAAGGGAGGATATTATTTAGTAGGAAAAAAATCATATTGATCCTGTCACCCCCTTAGAAAGGTACAGGCCACAATGCGGCACTACATGACCTGAGGAAATAGGATCATTACCTACAAAGCAAGTTGTTCTGGGTGTTTAAAAAATGGCTTCAATTGTTTTGTGAGTTTTTCGTAGGGATGGTCGTAAATCAGCATTGCCATAAAATTCCGTTTTCCACCAATGCCGATTCCGGATTCCGGGGATTTCCGATTCCATTTTCCAAGTAGTCCTTTTTTAAGTCATTTTTTGAATTCTCTGATTGGTCCAATGATTTCGAGTTCTATGATTGGGCTAAACTTACAAAGTAATACAGTTTTTGTAGAAATCAAATTTCTGTTTTCCGAGTAGTCTTTTTTTGGTCATTTTTTGCATCCTCTGATTGGGTAAATACTTCTGAGTTGTTTCTGCATTCTCTGATTGGTCCAATGCCTCCAAGTTCTGTGATTGGGCTAAAATTACAGAGTTGTGGAAATGTGGTGTTTCTGCTGAAATCCTATTTCCGATTTACGTTTTCTGATTTCTGATTGGAAATGCCGATTTCTGGTCGGAAATTTGGAAATTTCATTTACAAGAAATCCGAATGAGCATCCCTAGTTTTTGGGAGATAAGTGAATCTCACAATCCAATATTAATACAGTAAAATGACATTTGTAAAGAGCTTTTCTCTTACAGGACTCAAAATGCACAGATATGTCTGAGCTCAAGACATACTTTCAGGATGGACTGTGTTACAGAGGTAAATACTCAAGTATTCAGCATGGTGGCATAGTGGTTAGCGCTCTCGTCTTGCAGCGCTGGGTCCTCGGTTCGAATCCCAGCCAGGTCAACATCTGCAAGGAGTTTTTTTGTTCTCCCTGTGTCTGTGTGGGTTTCCTCCGGGCACTCTGGTTTCCTCCCACATCCCCAAAAACATACAGATAAGTTAACTGGCTTCCTCTTAATTTGGCCCTAGACTATGATCCATACATAGACATGACTATGGTAGGGATTAGATTTTGAGCCCCTCTGAGGGACAGTTTATGACAAGACAATAAATACTCTGCACAGCGCTACACAATATGTCAGCGCTATATAAATTCTAAAATAAATAAATAAAAAATAAGTATTCATCATAAATGCAAGATTAAACAGGTAGCTTTTCAGTTTGGACTTTGATGCCTCCAGGAATGGAGATGGCCTGATTAAGTGTGGCAAAGAGTTCCAAAGAGTAGGGGCAGCATAACAGAAGGCTCTTGCTCAAAAGATTTTAAGATTGCCAAATTGTAGATTACATTGATCTGAGGTTGTGGGAGCTTTGATGCAGCAAATATTTAAAGTATTCCAGGGCCTAAATTGTGTAGAGATTTGAATGTTAGTAGGTCAATCTTGAAGAGGATTCTCCCTTTTATGAGTAGACAGTTGAGTGAGTGAAGGATTGGTGTAAACGTGGCAATAGCAGGGTTGGTTTATTAACAGCTTTGGGGCAGTGTTCTGTACTAATTGTAGGTGGTGCAGGTCTTAATTTGGAAGGCCTGTATAGAGAGCATTGCAATAGTCCAGCTGTGATTTGATGAAGGCATGAACTAGGATTGAAAGTTATGAGGTGCTTAATTTTTGTGATGTTCCTTAGGTGAAAAAAGGAATATTTCACAACAGAAGATTTCATTTCTGGAGTTTAATTCCCCATCAATCAGCACACCCAAGCTATACAGAAAAGTGGGGCTATTCTCTCTGAACGCCCTTATACTAGTGGTACTAACTGAGACTGGAGCTGCTGATTCCTTCCTGGTCCGGTCAAAATCTGATTTATATGAGCTACATCCAGTTCCATAAGTACATACGTAGGGTAGGAGACATCCAGGATTTTCCAAAAATCACAGGTTTATTGCACAGTAGGAACTGTAAGCTTTAGGTAATACCACAAAGACAAAAATATATGCTGATCCTACCTTAAAGAGTAACTAACCAAGGATTTAACCAAATCGGTAGCTGATACCCCCTTTCCCATAAGAAATCTTCACTTTTTCTCAGACAGATCATTAGGGGGTATGTGTGCCTGATATTGTGGTGAACCCCTCACCTCCACCTAGGTACTGACATCACACTGTGGAAGCCTTGCTGAATTGCGGGAAATAACAACTGTTTTCAAGTGCCAAAAAGCAGCATCTCTTTCCACCTGCCAGCAGTAAAAATGTCATGTGATACATGTCAGAATGTGAAGCATGGGGAGGAAAGATTTTACAATGGGCAAACACTGACTAACTAATTTATAACTGAAGTGCATACAAAATACAAAAAAAAAAAAAAAACCTCTGCAAGATAGTACATAAGAAAAAAAATATTTTATTTTTTTTTCCTTATATACTACCTTGCAGTAGAAGACTACGTATTTCAGGTAGAATCAGCATTTTTTTGTCTTTGTGGTATTACCTAATGCTTACAGTTCCTACAATGGAGGCATGTCTATACAAACTTGTGTGTCAGTGAGAGGTTTGTTTGAGGAAATGAAGTGTTCAAAAGAAAGCTTAGTGTGTGTGTGCATGTCTGTAAAAGAGGCGTGTCTAAGGAAGAAGAGTTGCTTCTGGAGAAGTGTGATAGGGAAAAGCTGCTTCTGGAGAAGAGGTGTGATGGGGAAGAGTTGTTTTTGGAAAAGAGGTGTGATGAGGAATGAGGAATAAGTGTTTCTGAAGAAGAGGTCTAATGCAGAAGAGGTGTAATGGGGAATGGTTATTTCTGAAGAAGAGGTGTAATAAGGAAAATGCTGCTTCGGGAGAAGAGGTGTGTTGGGGAAGAGTTATTAATTGAAAAGCGGTGTAATGGGGAAAAGGTGTTTCTGGAGATGATGTGTGATGGGAAAGTGGTGTTTCTGGAGAAGAGGGGTGTTGGGGAAGAGGTGTTTCTGGAGAAGAGGTTAAATGGCAGCATGGTGGCATAGTGGTTAGCACTCTCGTCTTGCAGCGCTGGGTCCCCGGTTCAAATCCCAGATAGGGAACTATCTGAACAGAGTTTGTATGTTCTCGTGTCCCCGGGCACTCTGATTTCCTCACACATCCCAAAAACATACAGATAAGTTAATTGTCTTCTTTTTGAACTAGCCCTAAACTACGATACATACACTACATGATACATTCTTAGGCATATGACTACAGTAGGGACTAGATTGTGAGCCTGTAACGAAAATTCCGCAACGCCGGATGGATTGCGGAAATACGGTCGCATCCATTCCGGCAGGCGGACTTTCCAACGCGGGTTGCGGAAATTTGTCTGCATCCATTGCGCAAAACCTTCCAAGCGCACGGCGCCAAACTCACCAGCGTGCTGCTCACCAGGGCTCTGCCATCATGCCTCTAGGGGGTGCGCGCGCACGCCAGGTACGCCTTTATGCTCCTAGAAAGCGGGTCAGCTGACCTGGAGGTTTTTAGCCTACTCTGATGGGTTGCTGATTGGGGTGGAGACTCCAATCCCAGGCAGTATTTAAGTAAGTGCTTTTCAGTAGCACTTTGTCTGTGTTTGCGATACCCTGTGTCAGCACTCAGACCTAGTCAGTTCCCGTGTGATAATCAGGCAGGACCCCGGCTCTTGTCAGACCTAATCAGCCTTGTTTTGATATTGCGTTATATATTGGTTTATCTCCAATATATACGCATATTATACTGTCTTGATTTATTGTGTATGATTCTGTGCCTGTCTTGACTATCCTTCTGTTTCCTGATTCTGTACTTCGCCAGCCCGTACCGTTATCGACTATTGGCTTGGTTTCCGACTATTCTCTTGTCTCACGTTTCTGTACTGTTGCCGCCTGATCTGTTGTCGAACCTCATTTTGTCTGACCTTTCTCCCTTCAGTGGACAGTCTCTCACTGTAGGGTTTCTATCAGAGGCTTGCCTCTTTGAGATGACCGCCACTAGCAAACCATTACTGCTAGAGGCCGAGACTCCTCCACTGCGTCCCTTGGAGGATCTCACACACGGGGTTCCCATTCAGAGGTAACCACACCTCTAAAGAATTACTGTGTGGTGGACTTTTCCACAGACTCCTGTATTTACACTGTATATCATTGTTGTCTACTGTTCCAGCTTGCTGGAGGTTGTATTTCTGTGCCCCATAGGGATACTTTCTTACCAGCTCCTCTAAGTAGTGAGTGTCTCTACACTTTGCTATTGCACCAAACACCTTCCTGCATCCGATTGTTCCGTGTCTCGCTATACTTGCATTATTGGTGATTCTGCAGATCAACATATAATCAGGTATAGCATCTGTATTATTGGTGATACTGCAGATCACCAGTAATCAGAAAATCCGTGCTTGCTGACACCAATTGTTACAGAGCCCCTGTGAGGGACAGTTAAATTACCAGACAATATACTCTACACAACACTGCGGAAGAAGTTGGTGCTATATAAATACTAAATAATAATAATATTACCTGTGATTTTTGGATACTCCTGGGCGCCTCCAACCCTACTTAACCATTCCTGACAAGGGGATTCCACCACGAGTGGATTCTTTCTGAGGAACTGTTGCAGCCACGATACATGCGCAAGGCTGAGTGGGGACAGTACTTCCTCACATGCCTCTTTAAATGGTTGCCTCCTGTGCAATACAGCCTTGGGAGTATAATTACTTTATTTTACATTTCCAACTGGTCAGCAATGTTAATACACCAGATTGGGCTCCTGATATCCCTGTATATTTTTTCTCCTCTACAAATCCTGTTCCAGTTCCATGAGTTATTTGAACACCTGCAACCTTAATGTTTTCTAGTCATTAAACTTTAAGCATTCCCAGCATTTTGCATGCATTGTAGAAATAGAGAAATTGTGAACAAAAATGTGTATATAGTATTATAATTGAAGCCATTAAGATTATTAACTTATTAACTGTTGCTGTCAATTTTATGGATTACAAATTTGCTAAAAGATTGGGTATTCCGCTCACCCCGGTAACACCACCTATCCAGGTTACGGCAGTGGATGACTCCCCTCTGCAACGTAGCCGTCCCCTGTCTCCGACACCAGAGGTGGGAGTCACTTTAGGGGTGCTGCATAGGGAGAAGTTGCACTTTTTTGTGTTACACATGACAACCTCCACCATTATCCTCAGCATGCCTTGGTTACACCTTCACTTTCCTCAGATTAATTGGGCCACAGGTCAGCTAACTAGCTGGTCAGCCCATTGCTTCCATCATTGTATAGTGAAGGTGACCTTGGGTCACACCAGGATTCATGTGGAGGGAGTACCGGAACAATATTCCGAATTTTCAGATGTGTTTTGTCCCAAGGCTGCAGATAAACTACCTCCACATCGCCCCTTCGATTGCCCCATCGATCTCCGATCTGGTTGTATACCCCCTAGAGGTCATCTCTACAATTTGTCTGTGCCAGAGAAAGTGGCCATGCGAGAATACATTCGTGAAAACTTAGCTAAGGGTTTCATTCGCCCTTCCCGGTCGCCTGCCGGAGCAGGTTTCTTTTTTGTAAAGAAAAAAGACGGAGGCCTTCGGCCATGCATTGATTACCAGGGCCTGAATAAAATCACGGTAAAAAAATCGCTATCCATTGCCTTTGATAGACGATTTGTTCACTCAGGTCACCAATGCTAAGATTTTTTCGAAATTGGATTTGCGGGGCGCATACAACCTGGTACGGATCAGAAAGGGCGATGAGTGGAAGACGGCCTTTAAAGAGAATCTGTATTGTTAAAATCACACAAAAGTAAACATACCAGTGAGTTAGTGGACATCTCCTATTACCCTCTGTCACAATTTCGCCGCTCCCCGCCGCATTAAAAGTGGTTAAAAACAGTTTTAAAAAGTTTGTTTATAAACAAACAAAATGGCCACCAAAACAGGAAGTAGGTTGATGTACAGTATGTCCACACATAGAAAATACATCCATACACAAGCAGGCTGTATACAGCCTTCCTTTTGAATCTCAAGAAATCATTTGTGTGTTTCTTTCCCCCTGCATCTCTCATGCACTGAAGTTTCAGGCTGCTCTTTTCTTCCTGCAAACAGCTTTGCCCTTGTCTGTAATTCCTCACTATGTGAAAGCCCAGCCAGCTCAGAGGATGATTTATCCAGTTTGTAAAAGATAAGAGAGAAGAGAGAAGCTGCTCTAATCCTAAATAACACACAGGCAGTGTGCATAGAGGGGCCTGGAAGGGGGAGTTCATAGCAGAACCACAACACTGAAGAACTTGGCAGCCTTCCAGACACAGGCCTGACAAGTCTGACAAGAGAGAGATAAGTTGATTTATTACAGAGACTGTAATAGTACAAAGTGCTGCAGTAAGCCAGAACACATTAGAATAGCTTTTGGAACTTGTAGGATGATAAAAAACAGGATGCAATTTTTGTTACGGAGTCTCTTTAACACAGCCGATGGGCATTACGAGTACCTGGTGATGCCCTTCGGGTTGTGTAACGCCCCGGCCGTCTTTCAGGAACTCATTAACAAGGTATTCAGGGAGGTGTTGGGTAGATTTGTCCTGGTATATCTGGATGATATACTAATCTTCTCAGATAACCTCTCTGAGCACAGGGGTCATGTCAAATTTGTGCTGCAAAAGTTAAGACAAAACATGCTTTATGCTAAATTGGAGAAATGCATTTTTGAGGTAACATCTGTCACTTTTCTGGGATACATAATTTCCACTTTGGGCCTTTCTATGGATCCTGCCAAGGTCTCTGCTGTCCTGGAATGGCCTCAGCCAGTGGGACTGAAATCTCTCCAGAGATTTTTAGGATTCGCTAATTACTATAGAATGTTCATAAAGGGGTACTCCACAGTCATAGCACCCCTCACCAGTCTCACAAAGAAAGGGGCAGATACCAACCACAGGTCCCCCGAAGCCCTGGCTGCTTTCTCCACTTTGAAAGATTTGTTTTGCTCTGCACCCATTTTGAGACACGTCGACACCTCCTATCCCTTTATTGTGGAGGTGGACGCCTCGGAGGTCGGGGTATGGGCTGTGCTGTCTCAGCGTTCTGGGTTGCAGGGAAGATTACACCCGTGTGCCTATTTCTCTCGTAGGTTTTCTCCAGCAGAGAAAAACTACGATATAGGCAATAGGGAGCTCCTAGCCATTAAATTGGCCTTTGAAGAATGGCGTCACTGGCTAGAAGGAGCAGAACATACGATTACCGTTTACACTGATCACAAGAATTTGGAATACATTGAGGGGGCTAAGAGATTGAGTCCCCGTCAGGCTCGGTGGTCACTGTTTTTCTCGAGATTCAGATTTGTAATTAAGTACACTCCGGGTAGTAGAAATGTTATAGCAGACGCTTTGTCCAGATGCTTTGAGCCAGAGACTGCACAGCCCTCAGAGCCAGAGACTATTATCCCACAGAGAGTAGTTTTGGCAGCCACAGAGACCTGGAAAGACTGGATGGAGACTTTAAGTCCCTTCCAGCAGGATGTCCCTGAAGGAAAGCCTGAAGGGGTGATATTTGTACCACTGCCTTTTCGTCTCCAGATATTGCAGATGTTCCACTCCCACAAAAATGCTGGACATCCTGGGGCCACTAGAACACAGGACCTTGTTGCTAGGTGTGCTTGGTGGCCTTCATTGGCAACTGACTGCAAGGAGTACGTTAGAGAATGTGCAGTATGTGCAGAAAGCAAACCCTCCCGTCTGGCACCTGTGGGAACGTTGCAGCCTTTGCCCACCCCGAGTGAACCATGGACCCATTTGTCCATGGATTTTGTGGGTGAGCTTCCGAGGTCTGAGGGCATGTCGGTCATTTGGGTGGTAGTCGACCGTTTCAGTAAAATGGCCCATTTTGTGCCCTTGAAAGGACTCCCCTCGGCTCAAGAGTTGGCCGATCTTTTCATCATCCACATTTTCCGGCTGCATGGCATTCCGGAAAACATTGTGTCAGATCGGGGAGTCCAATTTGTTTCTAGATTTTGGAGGGCATTTTGTCATCAAATGGGCATGGAACTGTCATTCTCATCGGGCTACCACCCACAGACCAATGGTCAGACTGAGAGAGTTAATCAGTCATTGGAGCAGTTTCTAAGATGTTATGTTGCGGATGCGCAAAATGATTGGGTCAAATTCTTGCTGTTTGCAG
The DNA here is from genome assembly GCF_040937935.1 of Hyperolius riggenbachi. Lineage (NCBI taxonomy): Eukaryota > Metazoa > Chordata > Amphibia > Anura > Hyperoliidae > Hyperolius > Hyperolius riggenbachi. Next base: position 180,314,894 of record NC_090656.1, on the reverse strand, counting down.
AATTTGCGCACAATAATTTGAAAAGCTCTTCCTCTGGATTTTCTCCATTTCAGGTGATAACTGGAAAGTTGCCTAAGTTCTCTCCACTGCCAGTGGCTTCCACTCCGTTTCCAGCTTTGGAGGCTTGGCAGAAGTCATTTAAGAACATTTGGGGGATCGTGAAAAATAATTTGGAGAAGGCTTTTCAGAGTCAGAAGGGTCAAGCTGACAAGAAACGTTCAATAGAGTGGAAGTTCCAGCCAGGAGATTTGGTCTGGGTGTCCACACGTCATTTGACCCTGAAACAGCCCTCGCCCAAGTTAGGACCCAGATTTGTGGGCCCTTTTCCAGTGACCAGGAAGATCAACAATGTTACTTATGCCATTGATCTCCCTGCCAGCATGCGTGGTGTAAGATCCTTTCATGTGTCCCTGCTTAAGCCAGCAGTTCATGTGGGTCCCACTCCTCCTCCTCCTGTGATGGTAGATGACCAACCTGAGTACGAAGTAGAAAAGATTTTAGACTCACGTGTTGTACAAAACTCAGTGCAGTATCTAGTTCACTGGAAAGGGTATGGTATTGTGGAGAGAACATGGGTACCTGAGTGTCGCATGCATGCGGATAAATTAAGGAGGGAGTTCCACGCTTTGTATCCTGGGAAACCGGGTAGGAGCTGTCCGGAGTCCACTCCTCAGGGGGGGGGGGTACCGTGAGAAAACGCGGAAAAGCCGCCGTGAGTACTCTGAGTAAGGCGGCTAATTCCGCGTCCCACATGGCAGCTTGCGCACATAGGCCTGCATCCACCAGCCTGACGGAGTGCGGAGTAGCCGCCGTGTGCCCAGTGAACGGGGCGCCGGATTCCGCGTCCGACGCGGCGGTTTGCACACATGGGCCTACCGCTAGCAGGGAGGCTGAACGCGGGGAAACCGCCGCATGCTCTGACAGCGGTGCGGCTGGCCCCGCGTTCAAGCCAGCAGATACATTACAACACATGTCTGGTGTGGCTGGGACTGATAGTCCACACAGGTTCAGGAGGACGCGCGCGCGCTGAGAGGAAGAGCCTTTATGACGGTCAGAAGGGTGTCAGCTGATCAAGCCGGTCAACTGACACCAGGTTTCATTGGTCCAGCACTTAGGGGAGGCGCAGGAGAGCGCTGGTGTATATATACTAGGTGCTGGTCATTTCTCTGGTGTCTGGCGTTGCGATCACTACGTGGTAGCACTCAGACCCCAGTCAGTTCAGGGGTACTTTAATTGAGCAACTGTGGTTTCCCATTAGGCATCACTCCTGAATATGCAAATCATCTATTTATGCCTGTGAAGTCAGGCTCCCATCTAGAACTGGTGATGTATAGCAAGCCTACAGCTGATATAATCTACATAGGCTTGCTGCATGACCGCAGTTCTGGATGTGAGCCTGGCTTCAAGGGCATATAGAGATGCTCTGCATATTCAGAGTGATGAATCAGGGAAACCACAGTTTCATCATAAGAAACCACAGTTGCTCACTCACTAAATTATCAAAATATCTTCTGTTTTAAGAAGACGGAATTATACTCTGCATTGTTTTTTAGTAGGCTTTTCTGTCTCTATGAAATACTCAGAAACCGAAGTGAGGTGTCTCGTAGCTAGAAGTTTTATTTTCTGATATAGTGTGAAATCAAAACAGTGGACAAATCACAGAATGAGGTGTTTTCCTTCCTGCTGTCTCCAGGTAACACAAGGCAGTATCTGGAAACTTGTTCAGTCTTTTCAATTATATGTTGGAATAAGAATAATATCAGTTATGTTGCGCTAGATTGAAAAAGCAAGATTTAAATTTCCTTCAGATTTCTTTATAAGGCATTGGGCAGCACGATGGCGTAGTGGTTAGCTCTCTCGCCTTGCAGCGCTGGGTCCCTGGTTCGGATCCCAGCCAGGGCACTATCTGCAAAGAGTTTGTATGTTCTCTCCGTGTCTGCGTGGGTTTCCTCCGGGCACTCCGGTTTCCTCCCAGATTCCAAAAAAAACATACAGATAAGTTAATTGGCTGCCCCTAAAAATTGGCCCTAGACTACAGTACTTACACTACATTATATAGACATATGGCAATGGTAGGGATTAGATTGTGAGCTCCTTTGAGGGACAGTTAGTGACAAGACAATATTATATATATATATATATATATATATATATATACACTGTACAGCGCTGCGTAATATGTCGGTGCTATATAAATACTAAATAATAATAATAAAATAAAAAAGGCATTATCCTTTCTGACAAATGCTACTCACAATAATTAGACCTGTCATCACTAATAAAGTGTTGTACACATGAGCCATTACAAAGTGGTGATCAGTGATCACATCTGGTTACCACTTTATACATAACTAGGCCTAAAAACGGGCAATAAGCTGTGGCTGCCCCCCCTGCACTTCTCTTTTAACACCGTGTGCGTACCTGCCCGCGAACGGCCCGCCCCCTTCCGGACCAGTCCTGCCACGCGTCAGCTCTCGGCAGTGTCTCTGCATCCCTTAATGCACATGCACAGTGCAAAAAAGCACTGACACACGGACATGGGATGCAGGGACACTTGCTCTTTATTAGGTAGGATGGTGACCAGTACCAGGGGCATTGCTAGGATCCTCAAAAATCTGGGGCACTTTTGGGCGTGGCTATGCACCAGAATGTGGGTGTGGTCAAAGGTGGAGCCAAATGTACATTAACAAAACAGAAGTCTAAGTAGGCCTGCCAGCAAAATGTTGGCTGAAGCCCCCCTCTCCATTAATACAAAAAAAACCCACAAAATTACAGCGTATCACATACATAGGCAGTGTCACTTAAACATAACTAGGCAGAATCAACTGGCTTCTGTTCTGGCTGATCTGGCTTTCTGCTGGGCGGGCTGGCCTGCTGCCAGTTTGTATGGCAGTTCTGCTGCCAGTTTGTCTGGCAGTCCCCCGACATTCTCTTACCTTCTAATAAACCCTCTCCCATGCTCCCATGGGCCTCCCATTGAGACACCACAACTCCCAGCATGCCCCCATAGAAGAATCATAGCTCCCTGCATGCCCCCATAAAGGCATCACAGAACCCAGTATGGCACCACAGTACCCTGTAGGTTCCCATAGAGGCACCACAGCACCCAACATAACCCTGATTAATGCACCACAGCTCTCAACATGCCATTGAGGCCTGACAGCTGACTCTGCAAGGGGGACATCCAAGAATAGATCCGGGGCACGTGCTACTGATCTTTGGGGCTAGAAACACCCCTGACCAGTACTAAAATTACCATAATTAATAGAAAAGTAGCGGAAACTAAAAGCTGACAATACTGCAGACGAAAATCACTAGGTCCATTTTCTGCACTCTGCGTGCTGAATTGTTGACAAGAGATGCAAAGCAATGGTAATACACAGGGCAGACAGACAGTTTACAGCAATATGAAGGTTCAAAGAAACATGAGGAAACAGAAAATCAGGAGGGGTGGTCAAGGGGTTTTAACCAACACCAAGGGTGTTTCCCCTTAAACACCAGAGCAATAGCGCTCCTTCCATTCATTCGCCTATAACCTTAATACTACTTTTCACAACCAAATAATCTACATCTTGTTTTATGTTTTGTTTTTTTTTTGCAACGAATTAGGCTTTGTTTGGATGGTACTTTTTGCTAAGAATTATTTTAATCTAACTGCATTTTAAATGGAATAATAAGAAAAAAATGGGAAAAATTCATAATTTCTCAGTTTTCGGCCATTACAGTTTTAAAATAATACATGGTAACATAATTAAAACCCACACATTTTATTTGCCCATTCGTCCCATTTATTGCAACATTTAAAATATTTCACTAGTACAATGCATGGCGCCAATATTTTATTTAGAAATAAAGGTGCATTTTCCCGTCCATCACTATTTTTAAGCTACAGCCACCATTTTCTCAGTTATTTCTTAAAAAATGAATGAGGGTATGACTATATAATGGAAATAAGGAATAAAGGGGTGGCTACATATGGATAGGAGTGACAAGAGTCTTCTTTCACAGTAAAAGTATTGTCTGTATTGTTAGCCACAGCAGCCATAGTGATCAATTTGATTCAAATAAGGGAGAAGTCATATTATAAGGCTAAAAAACAAGTGATTAGTGTTCAAAATATTCAAAAGATGCTAAGAAACAAGTAATTCAAATTCAAAAGATGGTGGTTGTTGTGTAGAGATATTTTAGCATGTCTTCTCCATCACATGGGACTATGTAATATGTATATAATATGATTGAGGAGTATATAAGACTGTTTGTGCTATAGCCATGAGAAATTATAATTCTGTTAGGGGTTGTAATAATAATAATAATAATAATAATAATAATAATAGTTGAGATAAGTTACCAAATAAATATTGATATATACCGCCTGGGGACAGAAGGAGATAGAGAGGGGGTCAGTACACATAGACGAAGTGTGATAAGTACATATCCTTATCATTTATTATGCACCATATTACGCAGACCTAGTACACTATTTTGCAATTTTTTAAGGAACATTTATTGCTATTTCTCTCTCAATTTTAATAGCTTTTTTTTGTTGTTTTTTATTTATTTTTATTTTTTTAAGCTACTGAAGATTTCCTTTAAGTTGCAAGTCTAGCAGTTCTGGTTTATCATAAGCTTGCTGGGTACTGTAACTCTGGGTTTTTCAATTCCAACTCCAAAGAGCCACATTAATTTATGCCATGCACTGATAAGGATCAACCAATCCGAAACAGTCTGTATGCATGATGGATTATTGTGGCTCTGTAAAATTAACAACCTGACACATCATTGCATTCCAGCGGTTCTGGAGGTGTGGTTAGCTTACAGGAACAACAAGGGATGATTTGCATATTCAGCAGTGATGCATCATGGGAGAAATCATATCCTGACTCCAACCTGACTTATTGCCAAGAACTTCTGTTCTATGAAGGCAAACTTTTGTTTTGCGCACCATTTTAGTTAGAGGGCTTTTTTGGTCCCTTGTAGCCCCCTACACTCCTAGGAGTTCTGGTTCACCATGAGCTCGCTGGGTACTCTGTAACTATGGGTGTTTCAAGTCCTACTCCATAATCCATAGAGCGACATTAATCCATGCCATGCACTGATGAGGATCAACCAACCCGAAACAGTCTGTATGCATGCTGGATTATTGTGGCTCTGTACAACTAACAAGCTGACACATCATTGCATTCCAGCAGTTCTAGAGGTGTGGCTAGCTTATAGGGACAACAATGGGTGATTCGCATATTCAGCAGTGATATTTTGTGGGAGACATAATATGCTTACTCGAACCTGAATTATTGCAATTACCTTCTTTTCTAAGAAGGCATACACCCCCAGCCCCCAGCCCCCCTCCCCCCCCCCCACACACACACACACTATCGTGAGAATACCTCCCCCATGCTTAAAGAGACTCTGAAGTGAGAATAAATTTCGCTTCAGAGCTCATAGTTAGCAGGGGCATGTGTGCCCCTGCTAAAACGCCAATATCCCGCGGCTAAACGGGGGTCCCTTCACCCCCGAACCCACCCCCGCACACCTTGGTCGCAAACTTGGTCGTGAAATTTTTGTTTCCTGGAGGCAGGGCTAACGGCTGCAGCCCTGCCTCTAGTCGCGTCTATTAGACGCGCTTCGCCGCCTCTCCGCCGCCCCTCTCAGTGAAGGAAGACTGAGAGGGGCGGGGGAGAGGCGGAGATACGTGACTGACAGACGCGCGTGGGGCAGGGCTGTGACGGTTAGCCCTGCCCCAATGCGGACGCGCTCCCCCACTGTACGGAGGGGATTTGGGGGTGAAGGGACCCCCGTTAAGCCGCGGGATAGCGGCGTTTTAGAAGGGGCACACATGCCCCTGCTATCTATGAGGTCTGAAGTGAGATTTATTCTCGCTTCAGACTCTCTTTAAAGAGGAACCGTCACGAAAATCTTAAAATTTAAAACACATACAGATAAGAAGTACATTTCTCCCATAGTAAAATGAGCCATAAATTACTTCTCTCCTATGTTGCTGTCACCTACAGTATGTTGTAGAAATCTGGCATTACCGACAGGTTTTGGGCTTTTCCATCTCTCCATAGGCAATTCTTAGCATGGCCTTTATTTTTTATAAAGATATTCCCTGAAAAATATTTACATAAAGACGCTGGCCAGCCTCCCTGCTCGCTGCACACTATTTTGGCCATTGGAAGGAGCAACTGCCATTCAATAAGTGCTTTTAAAAATAAAGAAAACCCTGAGAACCCCCCTATGAGAAGATGGGCTAGTCCAAAATCTGTCAGTAATGTCAGATTTCTACTACCTCAGCAACATAGGAGAAACGTAATTCATGGCTCATTTTACTCTGTCAGAAATGTACATCTTATTTGTATGTGTTTTAAATTTTAAGATTTTCGCGACAGTTCCTCTTTAAAAAAAGCATTGCATTGCCAAGGAGAAACATCAGTTTCTCAGTGTGCAGGTGCAATATTTCGTAGCATTGCAGAGGCTCACGGGAAAAAGCAGCCAGAGGGTTGCAGGTAAATTACCTGAGTCTTTGTGGCCAACATGGTCATGCCTTGCCTAACTACTGTACAGGACCAGAGGACTTCAATGGACAGAACTAATTCTGAATAGTACATGTGACTGTGTACTTTGACTCAAAAACTTGGGTAAGTAGTTTGTTAATTTCTTCTTCTTTTTTTTAAAGAGACACTGAAGCGAAAAAAAAAATTATGATATACTAATTTGTATGTGTAGCACAGCTAAGAAAAAGCATTAGGAGCAGAAACATAAGTCTAACATTTGTTTACAGTACAGGAAGAGTTAAGAAACTCCAGTTGTATCTATGCAAATAGCCATTGAGTTCTATGACTTTGAAAGTCACAGAGAGCTCTGACGTCTGATTAGGTTATCTCTGCAGTATTGTGTTTTTCTTTTGCAGAGAATAGTTCAGGACAGTTCAAAAGTTCACTGCCTGTTCTATAAAAACATTTAGAATGCTGAGTAATGTGTAAATTGCACATATTAGAGAATGATGCAATGTTATAAAAAAAAAAAAGCTGTAGAACTGAAAATAAAAATATGAGAATATTATTTTTGCTACCAATGTTCTAGTATGATATCATAATTTTATTTTCGCTTCAGTGTCTCTTTAAAGATACACAACATGTGCTGCTCACTTTGAGGACAGCTATCTGAGTCAGAATTGAGAATATCAGAAACTCATTATTGATATTTCCCTATGAACTGAAAAGGCTTTATAATCCCTGAACAACTCCTTGAAACATTGTATTTTTTATCATATAAACGTGTTCAATATTTTTTGAAGAACAGTTTGAAAAAAAAAAGTTTGAAAAATGTGTTTCAGTGAAAGACGTGCTTTGCAAAGTATGACCCTCCATACTGGCTTCATGAAACTTATTAGGAACTCCAGTAATCAACTGTTCCCATGAGTCGTGACAAAATAAAGGATGGCATCTGAGAGGAACATTATATTATTACCATTCCTAATACGTTATTCAAAGCCAGTGAAAATTATACAGTTTGAAAGTGGAAGGCATTATGTGAATACATGTGCCCCATTGGCTTTCACTTTCAAAGGGATGGCCCTCCCAAAATAAACAATGGATTTTTAGTTATATGCCAGCAGGATGAATCATGAGTTGGCAAGAAATCTGCACTTCAATTCCCAAGCCTGCCCAGGTGAAATTACCATTATTAAGGATCTGACTGTTTCAGTCAGATTTTTCAATTACATATGCTTGTAGAAAATGTTGCTATATTATAGCCGTCCATAAGGGATGGTGTGTAGGTCAAGGATAGATTTGTGTGAGATACATTGGTGCAGCTCAAGGACATATAAAATCAGCTGAAAACTATTGGGAATTCTCCAGTGTAGTTTTGAATTGTAAGCAGCCAGCGAAAGTATTCAGAACAGAACCCCCCACCCCCCTCCCAAAACAGAACTGTCTTCTATTTTTTTTTCCCCATAGTAACTTAACCGGCAGGAATGTGTAATATATCTTTATAGAGTTATGCCTACTCTGCAAAATACACAATTAAATTCCAGATTTAATTAAAATTAAATTAAAATTAAATTAAAATAGTATAATATCTAAATGACTCTGCCTACTTCCCATCATTTAATCCATCTTAGCAAGACTACCTTTGCTTAATGCATAATTTATGTGCTCTATGACATTCCAAAAAGAGCTAAAAATATATTTTTTCCTTGGAATAAAACCCCCACAGCGGTTTAGGTCTTATCTGTTGTGTTAAGGCAGCAGAATTTGTTTACTTTGTATTAAATGAACACAGTTAAGAAGTTTGGGTTTTGACAGCAAAGTACATTAATCAGCAGCAAAAGAACAGATTCTGTTTTTTTCACAGTTTCAAATTGACTTTCAATAGAGTAACACAGTGAAGCTTTGTCCCGTAAGAGTAGCAATGTATTTAAATACAGTAAACATAACAAAATGACCTTCTTAAAATTACACCAGATTCCGTACTGTACAGGATGTCTATAATGACTTCAGTGTTGCATGACTTAACTTTACTGCTTTCAAGAAGCTTTTAAATTAGTTTGGACACATGGGTTTTATCCAAAGGAAATCAATGCGTTTTTGTGAGTCTGACTTAATTTTTAAGCAGCCAGCACTTTGAGATGAAATTAAAATATGTATGAAAAACATATTAAAGTTTCCCTTGGGGTTACACTTATTTGTACATTTACAAGGTGTTAAAGAGATGATTTAAAAATGAAATATACACAGGATTAATGCAAATGTGCTATGATTTATAGACCTTCATGACAATTTTGACAGTCGTAGGCAAATGTTTAATGTTTTCTGAAGTAGTAATTATCCTTTAATTCTTTGGAGTTTTGTGGTATTTTATGCACTGTAATTGGCATAAATCTAGAATGTCACGATGAAAACAAAATGTTGGAAACCTAAAACACCACTTGGAATTAAGCTGGAAAGTGCCTGAGAAAAAATATAGCCTCATGAAACAGACTTTGGATAAATAAAATATTTGGGAAGCATAAACTTCAGTAGGCAGTTTACTAAGGCCCGGTTCACATTAGCGGTTGTTTGCCAAACGGACCGGATGACCTGACCGGATCCGGACCGGATCCGGATCGGAACCGTACGGTTCTGATCCGGATCCGATCCGGATCCGGTCAGGTTGCATCAGGTGTCCATCAGGATGCGATCCGGATCCGTTTGGCAAAAGTTCGTTAAAAACAAAAAAAAAGTTGGGGTCTGGGAGGTCAGCAGAAGGGGGACCTGTGGAATCAGGCCCTCTGCTGTTTAGCACTCACCTCCACCTCCGACATGCTGCCAACATCTCCGGATCCGGATCCAGCTGTGCTGCTCCACTCCAAAATGCTTGCCCATGTGTCCCCATCCAATATCGCCGCAACAATCCCCATAGGAAGTGGGGTAGAACATCCGGATTTCTCAGCCAGTGTGTTGTGCGCTCTCCGGTTCCCATTGGTTTGTATTGGCCGGATGGTGCAGTCCGGCTCCGCCCCGGATACGGCTGCCGGAGGAGCCGGATGAAAAAATAGCGCATGTTGGAACGGAGGCCGGAGTCCGGATCCGGCCCGGATCCGGTCCGGCTCCGGTTCGGCAGAACGGACGCATGTGAACGGACGCATAGGCTTTCATTGCTATGCCGTGCGTCCGTTCCGTCCGTTCTGCAAGCGGTGCGGCTCCGGCACGGCGATTCCGGAGGGCCACCGCAAGTGTGAACCGGGCCTTAAGCGATAAACTTTAATTCTCCCCTGCATTTACTTTAAACACCAATACCAATCCTGAAAATGTAAAAATTCCCTAAATTAGAGAGCATGTTTGAAGTTAAAACAGGAAATATAGAATTTTTTTTAAGTAAATTGATTATATTGTGATTATATATGACCCATAAACTGCTATGCCCTCTCATAGGTGCTTGCAATATTTGATCAATATTTTCCAATTTTATTAGAATTTGTAGAAAGGATTATAGCTTGGAGTTTCTGTGAAAAGACTGTGGGAATCTACAAGTTGCCCTATTTTTTATCCTTTTTCAGTGATCCAAGTAAGTATCTGGGGAGAATAATATAAGGAGATTAATAGAGCAACTTTTCTGTAAAAAATGCATCATACAAGTTATTTCAGCAGAGCGCTACAATATAGTGTGCAATACAACACAGTAAAAAATCATAGATCTCAACCGGTATACAGTCCACTTGTAGCAATTCATAAAATGTGTACTGGTCTGTCCACTCCGGATCTTTTTATGGTGTTTGCTCTATAAAGCTTCAGGAGAAAGCTAAAATCAGTCTATATATATATATATATATATACAGGATCTTCTCAAAAAATTAGCATATTGTGATAAAGTTTATTATGTTCTGTAATGTACTGATAAACATTAGACTTTCATATATTTTAGATTCAAATACACACAACTGAAGTAGTTCAAGCCCTTTATTGTTTTAATATTGATGATTTTGGCATACAGCTCATGAAAACCCAAATTTCCTATCTCAGAAAATTAGCATATTTCATCCGACCAATAAAAGAAAAGTGTTTTTAAAACAAAAAAAGTCAACCTTCAAATAATTATGTTCAGTTATGTAATCAATACTTGGTCAGGAATCCTTTTGCAGAAATGACTGCTTCAATGCAGCGTGGCATGGAGGCAATCAGCCTGTGGCACTGCTCAGATGTTATGGAGGCCCAGGATGCTTCGATAGCGGCCTTAAGCTCATCCAGAGTGTTGGCTCTTGCGTCTCTCAACTTTCTCTTCACAATATCCCAAAGATTCTCTATGGGGTTCAGGTCAGGAGAGACATGTAAAGGCTGCTTTCATCCGAAAAAAGTACTTTGGACCACTGAGCAACAGTCCCGTGCTGCTTCTCTGTAGCCCAGGTCAGGCGCTACTGCCTCTGTTTTTTGTTAAAAAGTGGGTTCATGCTTCCATCTGCTGAAAAGCTTTATGGAGATGAAGATTTCATTTTTCAGCACGACCTGGCACCTGCTCACAGTGCCAAAACCACTGGTAAATGGTTTACTGACCATGGTATTATTGTGCTCAATTGGCCTGCCAACTCTCCTGACCTGAACCCCATAGAGAATCTGTGGGATATTGTGAAGAGAAAGTTGAGAGACGCAAGACCCAACACTCTGGATGAGCTTAAGGCCGCTATTGAAGCATCCTGGGCCTCCATAATACCTGAGCAGTGCCACAGGCTGATTGCTTCCATGCCACGCCGCATTGAAGCAGTCATTTTTGCAAAAGGATTCCCGACCAAGTATTGAGTGCATAACTGAAAATAATTATTTGAAGATTGACTTTTTTTGTTTTAAAAACACTTTTCTTTTATTGGTCGGATGAAATATGCAAATTTTTTGAGATAGGAAATTTTGGTTTTCATGAGCTGTATGCCAAAATCATCAATATTAAAACAATAAAAGGCTTGAACTTCTTCAGTTGTGTGTATTTAAATCTAAAATATATGAAAGTCTAATGTTTATCAGTATATTACAGAAAATAATGAACTTTATCAGAATATGCTAATTTTTTGAGATCCTCTATATATATATATATATATATATATATATATATATATATATATATATATATATATATATATATATATATATATATATATATATATATATATATATAGGTAGCGCTCCAGCCTCCTTGATTTAACGTACCTCATGAATAAAAACACTAACATAGCGTAACTCTGTAAAAACTTACACAAACTTTATCAAACTGTGCCACTCACATGCGCCAGGGATTTGTCCAAAAGCGTAGAATGTTACAGGCTCTCTCACGTTGCCTCCCGGGTAAGGCTGGTTTGAAGTCCGCACTCACGCCACTTCGTCCCCGCGCGTCACTCGCTGTTGCTGGATCGGCTCACTGGGCCCCGCTTGACATGCTTCGTCACCTCACGTGACTCATCAGTTTGTATAAGTTTTTACGGAGTTACGCTAGGTTAACGTTTTTTATTGTAATTTTTTTAGTTTAAAAACCATTTTTCTTTGCATTTTTAAAATAGATTTTCTCAAAAACTACTAGGTGTTTTGGGAAAATATTTTTTTTGCCTTGTACCCACTATTCTACTTAACATATGTAGCAATTTTGGTGTCACTACTTTGCTATTCACTGCCAAAGTCGGCATGAAATTACACACAATTTTAGGGAAAATTTTGCGTAATCGTAATTAGCTGTTTACGATCATCACTACTCACCATAAAAATGGTTTGCAGAGACACTATTGCACATTTTTAAGAATGGAATGCAGTTGTTATTATTATTATTATTATTATTATTGATTTATATAGTGCCAGCTAGTATCTTCCATGGCACTTGCATTTAAACTACCACAACTTTTTATTTACAAATAAATAAAGTCTAGTCCTAAGTTTTGGAATTTCTATTTATGGATGTCTTTTCATTATTATTCTGTCTATGGCTCACCTGCAAACACATATAAACTGTTTAGTAGTTGGAAATTTCCTGGTTATAATCAGACACACTTACCAAGTGTACTGCACTTTTTCCTATTTTCTGCCTGTCTGCTAACATCTACAAGTTGCATTGCAATATGCATCCTCCCCATGTACCACACTCCATATTCATTTCACCTGCTCTGATTTCCTCACCTTGCTTAGCTTCTCATGAAATCTCTCTCTTCCACCAGCAGCTCAAAAAACCTTACAAACATTTAAATCCCATTCACACTTGCTTACTCTCTCCCTCCTGCTCTTACTTGCAGCAGGCTGCAGCTGGTGATATATCAACTAACTCTGGGGAATAGCCTGCTTCCAGGCAAGTATCCCCTGCTCGCCTGCTTCACACACTGCACAGCCCTCTGTCCACAAATAACATCCTCGCCCCAACCTTATTTCTATCCATCCCACCAACAAATACATGCTCCCCCTACCCTGCGGTCTCTGGAATGCCAGATCCATCCGCAATAAACTTACAGTGGTCCACAACCTCTTCCTCTCCAAATCCCTCACCATCCTTGCTCTCACTGAGACATGGCTCACCCCCTTTGACTCTGCCACAGAGGCTGCCCTCTCCTACGGTGGGATTCACCTCATTCACACCCCCAGACCAGAAAACAGGACCAGGGGAGGGGTGGGTCTGCTCCTCTCCCCATCCTGCACCTTCTGTGTCCTCACTCCACCTTCCTCCCTACAATTCACATCATTTGAGGTCCACACTATTCGCCTCTACAATCCCCTCCCAGCCATTGTTGCGGTCTTATACCACCCTCTGTCGAGCTCCACACCACAATTTCTCGATAACCTTGCCTCCTGGCTCCCACACATCCTCTCCTCTGATCTCCCCATCATTATCCTCGGGGATTTCAATATTCCCATCAATGAACCCAAGGACTCTGTCGCGATCCGGCTACTCACCATAGCCAACTTACTTGGCCTAGTACAACACACCAACACCCCCACCCACACTGCAGATCACATTCTCGACCTTATATTCACTAAATCCACCACCATTAAAGACCTTGACATCGCACCCTTCCCGCCCTCAGAGCATCTCTTTCTCACCTTCAACCTCCTCACAGATTGCACCTCCAAACTATTTGCCTTCCCACCTGGTCGATGGCAGTGAGACCTACGCAAGTTCAACCCTAGTGTCCTTGCTGACCCCCTCCATGCCCTCTCCTCCACTCTCCCCACCCTAACCTGTCCTAATCTTGCTGCAGCTCAGTATCACCAAACTCTCTCATCAGCCCTAGAGAAAGATGTTCCCCCAATATTCCACCGCAACCGCCCCCCTAACCCCCAGCCCTGGCGCACTACCCATACTTGCAACCTCCAGAAGGTAACACGCGCCACTGAACGTAAATGGAGGAAAACTCAACTTAAAGAGACACTGAAGCGAAAAAAAATGATGATATTATGCTTTGTATGTGTAGTACAGCTAAGAAAAAAAACATTAAGATCAGATACATCAGTCTAATTGTTTCCAGTGCAGGAAGAGTTGAGAAACTCCAGTTGTTATCTCTATGCAAAAAAGCTATTAAGCTCTCCGACTAACTTAGTCGTGAAGAGGGCTGTTATCTGACTTTTATTATCTCAACTGTAATTGAACTGTTTACTTTTCCTCTGCTAGAGGAGAGTTCATTACTTCACAGACTGCTCTGAAAGACTCATTTTGAATGCTGAGTGTTGTGTAATCTGCACATATTATAGAGTGATGCAATGTTAGAAAAAACACTATATACCTGAAAATAAAAATATGAGAATATTTTCTTTGCTGCTAATCTTCTAGTAATTATTCATAGTACACAACCAATTCATTATATCATATATTTTTTTTTTCGCTTCAGTGTCTCTTTAACCAGGATATCCTACAGTACAACACTAACCTGCTGCAGTTCCACACTGCCCTTGCTGATGCAAAGCAGGAATACTTTACCAAGCTCATTGGAGCACAAGCTTCCAACCCCAGCGTCTTTTTGCCACTTTCAACTCCCTGCTTAAAACCCACCCACCCTCCATTTCCTCCATCTCTGCCAAAGATTTAGCCACCCACATCACCAACAAAATTGTCTCCATCCGTCAGGAAATATCCAATCTTCACCTCCCACCCCCCTCCCAACCAGCTTCTCCTCCACTCTATCCTCCCCTCACCTCCTTCACTCCTACTACCACTGAGGAAGTCAACCACCTACTGCAGACTTCCCATACCACTACTTCTCCCCTCGATCCCATCCCTTCTGATTTACTCCAGCCTCACTTCACGGATTTGACCCCAGTCCTCACTACCCCGTTTAATCCCTCTCTATCCACAGGCACCTTCCACTCAGATTTCAAGCAGGCCACTGTACTACCTGCTCAAGAAACCCTCCCTCAACCCCTCACTACCCTCCAACTACCGCCCTATCTCCCTCCTCCCCTTCGCCTCAAAACTCCTTGAGCGTCTGGTTCACAAACGCCTAACCCAGTACCTCAATGCCAACTCACTGCTAGACCCACTGCAATCTGGATTTCGGCCTGCCCACTCAACCGAAACAGCTCTCACCAAAGTGGTCAATGACCTTGCCTTAGCTAAAGCTGAAAGTAAATACTTAATTATCTTCCTCCTTGACCTTTCAGCGGCTTTTGACACAGTAGATCATCCCCTACTCCTCCAGTCCCTTCAGTCCATGGGCATTCACGACCTCGCCCTGATCTGGCTTTAATCCTACCTCTCCAACCACTCCTTCACAACCTCCTTCAATGAATCCTCATCCACCCCAACCACCTCTCAGTGGGAGTCGCCCAAGGCTCGGTCCTTAGCCCTCTACTGTTCTCCCTATACACATCCTCCATTGGCAAGGTTATCTCTTCCATGGGTTTTAACTATCATCTGTATGCTGATGACACCCAGATCTACCTCCACACCCCTGACATCCCCACTACCATAGACAAGGCCTTCTTCTGCCTATCAGCCATCTCCTCCTGGATTATCGTAAGAGAACAGAGGCGCCAGCAGGATAAAAGGTAATACAAATTTTAAAATTTGCTGGGAGGCAGTGGTGGACTTACCTCCGGAAAGCAGACTCAAAATACTGTCTGAATTAAACAAATAAATTGATTATTGGTACCCCAAAAGATGCAACGCGTTTTGCAGGCACAGCCCGCTTCATCAGGCAATAAGATAGGGGACAAACAGTAGCTCGTCAGTAGCACGAATAGCGCCTCTGTCACAGAGGCGCTATTCGTGCTACTGACGAGCTACTGTTTGTCCCCTATCTTATTGCCTGATGAAGCGGGCTGTGCCTGCAAAACGCGTTGCATCTTTTGGGGTACCAATAATAAATTTATTTGTTTAATTCAGACAGTATTTTGAGTCTGCTTTCCGGAGGTAAGTCTAGCACTGCCTCCCAGCAAATTTTAAAATTTGTATTACCTTTTATCCCGCTGGCGCCTCTGTTTTCTTACGATAGTACTGTGTCCACCCCTGGTGGAGGGGTAACCTACCCCTACTTTCCTGATCTACAGAGAGCGACATCTTAATCCTGAGTGAGGACAGGTCTAATCTCCTCACCTGCATCTACAGTGGTTGCCTAAGAGGTAACCCATGTTTGTGAGTATATTCATCTCACACTTACATTTATCCACGGTTTCCAATACATACTACACTATATTGGGCTCTCTGTGTTTCTTATTTATCTCCTCCTGGATGTCCGCTAGGTTCCTGAAACAAAATCTAGACAAAATGAAATTTATGATCTTACCACTCCGGCCATCTCTGAACCTCCCAGATGTGCATGTCACTGTTAACCACACTACCGTTCGCCCTACCTCTCATGCCTGCTGTCTGGGAGTCACCCTGGACTCCGCACTCTCCTTCACTCCCCACATCCAAAACTGCTCCCCAGTTGATAGCTCCTTAGAGTAGACTGAAAACAATCTAGGAATTGTATAACTAAGTTCTTACCTAAAGAACTTCATGTCATTCTCAGCTACTCTAACGTGTAGTGAAAAGGTGCTAGGTGGAGTACACTGTTTAAACACTAACTGCCCAGAGATATCATCTGGGAATTATTATCAGATATCATGTTATCAATGATTTTTTATGCTAACCTTTGGGAAAGCTACAATCAGCTGACCAGAGTACATGTGGCCATACACCTATAGATGGCCACCAGATTGACCTGCCCACACACAGAATTTCAATCAATTTTACCATGAAATTGATTGAAAATATGTAGAGCCACTGCCATCTGCCTCATTGCCCAGGTCTCCCCCCCATCTGTGTTTCCCCAGAGAGCTCTCACCTGTCCCGCTGGTGTGCATCCTCCCAAGTCCAGTGGTATAACTTCATAATGCACGTCTCCTCCTCCTTGTGTCCCGGGCTCTTCCAGTTCATGTGACACAAGCTTAAGTTCAGACACTAGAGGTCCAGCGTGTATGTTGCTGGATGTCTAGTGTTTGAACTTCAACTAAGTCTCCCAAGTATCTCCTCCTCCCTGTTTCCTTGTCTCTTCCTGGTCATGTGACACAAGCTTAATTTCAAACACTAGGGGTCCAGCATATATACTGCTGGACTTCAAGTGTTTGAACTTCAACTTGTGTCACATGACCAGAAAGAGAGGAAGACACAGGAAGGAGACCCCCGGCATGAAGTTAAAACACTGGTATCTTATGATAGAGGGACACCTAAGAGTACTGCCAACACTCTGCGCCTGTGTCACCATATCGAATCGAATGCCGATCCCGACCTGCCACTGATCAAGCAAGATTTTCTGTCCGGCATGTACTTTTGAGCAGAAATCGATTGATTGGACAACATTTGCGTTAAAAGGGAACTTCAGCCTAAACAAGCATACTGTCATTAAGTTACATTAGTTATATTAATTAAAGAGGAGCTGTTAGGTATAGGGTCTCAGAGAAAAAAAACACATATCAGTAGCTAAATATTGGCTGTACTTACATTGCATATGCATTTCACTGTCCACGTGTAACAACCGTGGATTCGGCGGCTGCTGACACGCAGGGGGTGTCTGCAGCCGCCTTTCTCCCTGTCTCTCAGGTCTCCTCCGTTCCCTTGGCGTCTAGTACGCCGGGAATGGTGTTGTCTTCAGCTCATATGGTCTCTGTCGTTGAGACAGGACCTTTATGCGGGCAGAAGACGCGTCAGCTGACCTGCTGGTCGGCTGACTTCACGGATGACTCTCGCTGCTCGGATTGGCGGAGATCCGAGCTGGGAGTGGCTGGGAGTCTCCCTTTGCTTCTTAAGCCTCTGCCCGGCATTTGCTGGGTGTCTGCTGTCGTGAATACTTTGTGTTAGCGCTCAGACCTTAGACTAGTATCCGGTGTGCTTTGATCTGGGAGGAAACCAGGGATTTCACACAAGACTAGGATTATTGTTTATTATTGTTATTGATTACCTGTGTATGACTCTGGCTATACTCTGACTTCGCATTCGCTTACTGATTCTGTACTACTGCCTATCTGCCTATCGTTGCTGAACCTCTGCCTGTTTACCGATTACTCTTCTGCCTCACGATTCTGTACTGCTACTTACCTCTCTGTTGCCGATCCTTGCCTGTCTGACCTCTCTACTCACCAGTGGGCCACTGCCACTGGTGAGGTGTTGCTTAGTGACCAATAGTATCTTTCCATCTCCTCTGGAAAGGTCTAGCCAAAACTATCCTAGTCACTTGTTTTACCTTCCCAGCTCCTCAGGGAAGGTTTAGCCTAGCTACCCTAGCTATCGGGTTAACTAGTTCCTTACCGGCCCTTCTGGTAAGGACTAGTCAGGCTATTTCTATTTATCTCCTAGTTAGACCTTTTCAGCCCTTCTGGGAGAGGTCTGTGTTTTATCAGTCTGACTCCTTATTTGGTCTCTTACCAGCTCCCCTGGTAGAGACCAGCATTACTATTTACTGTACTCTCTCTGTTAGTACCTTCCCCAGCTCCTCTGGGAAGGTTTGTCCAAAACTATACAGTCAGTGTACTGATAGTACCTTACCAGCCCCTCTGGTAAGGTCTCGCAAAACTAATAAAGTTACGGTTGCACAAGCACTACTCACACAGTCTGTGTTAGCTATACTGGTATTATTGGTGATTCTGCAGATCACCTGATAATCTGATATAGTGTCTGTATTATTGGTGATACTGCAGATCACCTAATAATCAGATGTCTGAGTTATAACACCCAACCGTTACACCACGTTTGGATTTCACAGAATTTTTATATAGTATTTGCAGAGAATGATGCTCCTGACAGCTCATGGCAGGTTCCATGTTTGTCTGTCTTGTATGAAGCCAATTGTGATGTCATATCCTCCCTTACCTTGCTTACTGATGATTCAACTCACAAAAAAGATCAGGATCAAAAATACTAATGGTTCATGATCTGGACAACACTATTGTGCAGTGAATATTAATTAGCCAAGTGGCTAGGAACAATAGCGGACTCCTGCAGTATACTCTAACGGAACATGTGCCCTGTGAACAGCACAATGATTTTTCAGTGCTGTGAGTTCTGGGCTGCGTTACAAGCTGCTGTAACATGAGCCTGTAACTTCTCACTGTGAAAGCAGCCTTAGGGCGGGATAGGGAAATGAAGGGGAGGACCAAGGGAGTGCACTGGGGAGAAGAAGCAGCCCCAGAATGCTTTGCAGTATTTGTTATGCGTTCTGCTGGCCTTCTTAGGAGCTTGGGAATAACGAGCCTTGCTGTTCATCAAACATCAAAGTAAGAGAGATTTTTAACTTCAGTATTGCCTTTTTGACTTCCTTCTAAACTGTTTAACACAGAATAGAGGTTTAAATTAGCGTTTGCAGCCTGACAGTTACTCTTTAAAATAGATGGGTAACATAATATCTTGCCCACCCTCTTTTAAAAGAATGGGCAAATGTTTGTGATTTCATGGAGGCAGCCATCTTTTTCATGGGGCAGCCATCTTTTTGGTTGAAAGGAGGTGACAGGGAGCATGAGACACAGTTCCATCTGTCCTGCGTCCTCCCAGCTGCGCGCGCTAGGCTTCAAATCTCAAATCCAATTTTTTTTTAAAAATTGCTCCAAAATAGAAGGAGAACAACAACATCAGAAATCCCATCATGCTTTGCAAAGCATCAGGGGGAAAATGCCCGGGCAGTTTTCTTTTATGCAGCTAAAAATGAGGCTTGGGTAAGAAAAACAAAGTTCTGATGCTGTGAAACTGTTAAAGAAACACCAAGCCTTTTCAGTGCTGCGGAGTAGATTTTAGTCTGGAGGTTCACTTTAAGGATTTCTAGCAGATTATATCAGAGGAAGATGTTTTAGCAGAGGACAGCAACAGCAGTAATATATCAAATGAAGGCATATAAACAGAAAACTTTAAAAGTGGTTGGACATAAAAAGAATCCTGCACTAAAATTTCTTCTGCTTGATTCTATCATTTCCATGGAGCTCTAAGACCCGGAACACTATCCAATCAAGTACAATTAGCAAGAACCATAAGAACAGCAGCAGCAGATTCTGAGGTCTGATGGAGTGTACACACAAGGGGTGGTTTGGATTTCACCAACCCCCAGCTGAAGTCAATAGAGATATATTAATGAATGAGAACTTGACTTGGTAATTACAGACACAAGATTACTTTTACAAATGGTGATAATTGAGTAATGGAAGTACTTCAAGGTACCTCGGCGTGGTGTATGTGCCTATGCAAGATAATGTACAGTATGCTTTTGTAAAAAAGACCCCATCTTTTAACTTATCTGTAGGGATAGCAGTGGTTCCTGGATGATTGATTTGTAAGCATTTTCATATGCATTTGCATTTGAGTGTGAAAAAGGGCTAACTGGCTTTAACAGGAGTACATATTCATTTGTTTTCTAGAACAATTTGTTTTCTAGAACAATTTGGACATTTGTTCGTAACTCGATTGCATTTTGGGGATTTACCAGATATAGCTCATATTGATTATGTGGGTTAGGGTCCTTTTACACTAAATCAGTTGCTGTTAGTTGTAACTGAAAAGACAACTGATGTGCAGTCTAAGGCCCTGTTCACACTTGCGTTTCTGTAAAGAACGGACCGGATGACCGGACCGGATCCGGATCGGAACCGCACGGTTCCGATCCGAATCGGATCCGGTCCGTTTGCATACGTATTGATACGGCTGCGATCCGGATCCGTTTGGTAAAAGAGATAAACTATATAAATATTGTTGGGGTCTGGGAGGTCAGCAGAAGGTGCACATGTAGAATCAGGTCCTCCACTGTGTAGGGCCTGACCTCCACATCCGACATACTGCCAAACAGCTCCAGCACAAAGTCACTGCTGCTCCACTCCAGAAATGCTGGGCCCATGTGTCCCCATCCAAAATGGCCGCTAGAAAACGCATAGGAAGTGGGGTAGAACGTCAGGTTTTTATAGCCAGTGTGTTCTGTGCTTTCCGTTTCCCATTGGTTTCTATGCTCCGGTCCGGGTGCGTCGGCCGGATGATCCGAACGCAAAAATAGAGCATGTTGGAAAAGTGTCCGGAGTCCGGATCCGATCCGGCTCCGTTCCCTATGGAACGGACGCGTGTAAACGGACGCATAGACTTTGCATTGCTATGCGGAACGTCCGTTCCGTTTGTACAGTATACGGTCCGGTACGCTTAGAGGGACATAGGAGTCAGAAAAAGCGAAGCTTTCAAGAGAAGCTGTCGCTTTTTCTGCGGGGGAGAGAAATCAGTGATCGGGCTCCATAGCCCGATTCATTGATTCCTGGGCTAACGAATCCACGGGCGGGAAAGCGCGTGCACGTGTGCGAACGGCCGCGGGAGCACGCTGGAGCGCACATGTCCTCCTTGATGTATAACTACGTCAAGGAGGACAAAGTAGTTAAGTAAGTAGTGGGTTAAAGTAAGAGTGATTGCAAATAGCATAATTGGGTTATGAATACAACATAGACGTACATTACCCATATTATGTGCATTAAGTCACCCAATAATGATAACTTAAAGTGAACCCAAGGAGAGAGTGATACGGAGGCAGCCATACTTATTTCCTTTTAAGCAACACCAGTTGCCTGGCAACAATGCTGATCCTCTCCCTCTAATATTTTCAGCAATAGACCCGAACAAGCATGCAGCAGATCAGGTGTTTCTGACAATATTGTCAGAACTGACAAGATTAGCTGCATGCTTATTTCTGGTGTAATTCAGTCACTTCTGCAGCCAAATAGATCAGCAGTGCTGCCAGGCAACTGGTATTGATTTAAAGGAAATAAATATGGCAGCCTCCATACCACTCACCGTGAGTTAACTTTAAGACTGATAAGGATAGAAAATTCATGAACAAATATGAAAGGTTAGATAATTGATGAGACAAGTTTAGCAAGCAATCCCATATGTAACTAGAAAAACACTTTAAATATAGTTAAAATTATATTTTATTTGCCTCAGGTGTTGTGGGCCATTGAACTAGTTTGATCCGGTTTCCTCTGTACCTACAACTCAATCCTACTTTATCACAAGCATAGATGTCTCGTGCAGGAGAATATAAATTCTTTCCAGTGCTCTATAAACACTCCTTCTGTTCCTTGTCTCTGAGAAAACCTGGACAGAGCCCATTAGTTAGACTGCCTGTCTGTCATGCAAGGACTTATTATACTGGCCAGTGGCCATACACCTTGTAATGAATTGTGTACTAACTTTGTGCATCCTTACCTCTTGTATATAGTATGGTAAAACTATGCAATCTATCTTGGTTGCCTTATTTTTATTTTCCCTCAGACTCCCCACAAATTGGCCAGTCTATAATTTCAATGGTAGGCTTATTAAAGATGTGAGAGACAAAATACCAACAAAATAAGCCTCAAAAACCCAACGCCCCAAAGTCAGAGCTTGATGTGCATTATGACTGAAATAAGTATTTGATCCTCTATGAAAAAACACTTTTTACTTGGTGGAAAAACATTTATTGGCAATCACAGATGTCAGATGCTTCTTGAGGTTTACCACCAGGTTTGCATACGTCTCAGGAGGGATTCTGGCCCAGTCCTCTTTGCAGATCCTCTCCAAGTCAGTATGGTTTCAAGGCTGATGTTTGGCTTCTCAAACCTTCAGCTCCCTCCCAGGGGCATAACAATAGACCCTGCAAGGGATGACTCCGCAGGGGGGCCAAGAAGCCACAGGGGGCCCCACGGGAGGAAAAGTTTGAGAGACTGACAACTAAGGGCATGGAGAGAAAATGTATTCTGCTCTTGTATCAAAGGAATCATACACACTTTGGATTTTGTACACTGTCGCTGCTCCCTAGGTTCCGTAAAAAGCATCTGTCTCACACTGCAGCACAGTTCTGATGACTTCATGTACAATGTTACAAACAAATGAGTCACAGGTTGAAAGTTGTAGACTGCCCCTTATTCATCAGCAATACCACAGAAGAGATTTCTAGATTCTTATCACACACAGGCTAGTGACCTTATGGTGTCTGTCCGGGCTTGTAGAAAAAACTAAAAACAAGAGAAGACCGTGAGCCCACTCTGGTGTATTATCATTATTATTATGAGTGAAGTCTGTGGTAGGAAATATACTCACAAAGCAAGGTTGCAAACAAGAGGCAACCACTCTACGTCAGCATGTGGAGAAGTACTGTCTCCACTCGGTCTTGTAAACGTTGGGGTAACACAGCTACTGTGCAATTAGGAAAGGCTGCAGGAAGCCAGAGCACATTAGAACAGGCAAAGGAACGTATAGGATAGAGGAACTAAGGCTGAAAATTTTGTTAGAGAGTCTCTTTAAAGAGAACCTGTACTGAGTAAAAATATTTAAAATAAACACATGAGGTAACTTCAAATGAACATTGCATAGTTACCTTGCCATCAGTTCCTCTCAGAAGCGCTCCATTTTCTTCTGACAATAATCCCATCCAGTTCTGACAATATTTTGTCAGATCTGAAATATATCAGTTGCTGTCAGTAAAATATCAGTTGCTGTCAGTTACAGCTGAGAGGAAAACTGATGTACCAGGGATAGTCCATGTTTCCCTATGGCTCAAGTGGGCCATGTTACAGTTTAACTGTGTGCTGACCAGAAAGCTGTTATGGGTAATGGCTATTTTCAAAATGGAGGACGGAAAATTCCCTTGATCACAGTGAACAAATAGGACGCAGGACAGGAGAAAGACACTGAGGAGTAGACTACATGGAAGGTAAGTATGACTTGTGTATGCCTATTTTGACTTTTATTTTCAGTACAGGTTTTCTTTAAGTTCCCGTTGGTAGCCTACCATTGGATTACCAGTTAATTTTTTTATAAAACCTTATGTCATTAAGTTGTCTATATGCCTCCTTTTCATAAAGATCTCTCTGCCAGATCACTATGTTTCCCCCCTTATCGGCTTCTTTCACAATGATGTCAGGTCTATTGCTAAGTTCAAGTAGAGCTTTTCTTTCTTCCTTTGTCAGGTTATCCTTTATAAGTTGATTTTTCTTACTAGAAATCTGCTGTAATTCTTTTGAGACCACATCAAAAAAGACCTGTACTTGAGGGCATGAATTAAATGCAGGTAGAAATTTGGAAGCTGGTCTAAAGGGGGCACTTTTACTTACCCCAACTTTGTCTGTTTGTTCTACCAACAAGGACATCAAGTCTAAAAAAAATGGTTTTATCTTGTTCATCAAAGCCCAACTCATCCATTACAGATGTTTGTGAATCTTGATTATGATACAGCTTTTTAAGTACTTGTTTCCTGCAGAAAAAATATATATCTTTTAACATATAAAAGGATCATATCTATTCACAGGAGAAAAACTCAGGCCTCTTTTTAGGAGGTTCTGTTCTACAGTTGTCAATGGTATATCAGATAAATTAATAATATTAAGTACCTCAGCTTCTGTCCTCAAATCACTTGTCTCACCACTTGCTTTATGTTTCTTTCCCACTTGTCGTGGATTAAGACAAATATCTTCAAGCCTTCCCAGATGATTCAGAGCACTACCCTCAATATCAGATTCACTAGGCTCACTAGAATCTGAGATGTAGTCCCCAGGGAGAGGGTCTCCACGTCCTCCCCGGGGCATCACTGGAGCAGGAATTGGGCGTATTGGTTCCCGGTTTTCCCGGTCTTCCGGGAAAGTGTTTACCTCACATATTGTTTTTATGTTTCCATAAATAAGCCTTAGAACTAGAGTAGTCCTGTCTATCCCTTAAAAGTTTCTTCTTTTTATTTTCAATTACATCAACTTCCAATTTCTTAATATCTTTCTTGAGTTGATCCATAAAAGGCTCAACTAAAGTCTTCTGGTCATATTTGGTCAATTGTTTCAAAAGATGTGTATTTTTATTTTTCAGTTTGACAAGTTATATAGGTAGAAAAAAACAACGTTTTGTAAAAAATAATACCTTTTAATGGCTAACTAATAGAGTTAAATGATGCAAGCTTTCTGGGATCTAGTCCCCTTCTTCAGGCATTTTTCTCGATGTTAGCTGAAGTAAAACACTGATGCAGATAAATGGTAAACACGAAGATGACAGTTGTGCTGGTTACTGTTTATTCATTAGGTGTCAGGTGATCAGCAGGCTGGAGCCAGTGAGTTAGTGCAACCATACATGAAATCCGGCAGGTTTCTGAAGATCATGAAGCCAAATCAATCATGTTACATAAGGTGTCATGAATCCTGTTCCACAATTGAAACCTTCTGTTAATGTCTTGAACATTTTCATAAATTTGGACATTTTTCTTGATTGATCATTCTTGAAGTTACCCTTAAGAACAAGTACTTTGAGATCTTGCATGCTGTGTCGTGGTTCACAGAAGTGTTGGCCCACTGGTGTGTTCATTTTACCTTCATTGATTTTAAAGCGGTGATGGTTCATTCTTGTGCGCAGTTTTTGTCCTGTTTCTCCTTATATAGATTCCTCAGTTTGACAAGTAATTCCTTATCCAAGTTGATTAACATTTTGATGATTATGCTCGCACATTTATTTAGACCACCTTCCCAGATTTTTTTGTTTTTATCTTCCAACTGCCAAGTGTAATGATCTGCTCAGCTGTCTGCACGGGCAAACAGCTGTTTGTCGATTCTTTAGGTCTGAGGGCTGCAGGTCTCTGGAAAAGAGACCTGTCTTCGCTTTGCAAGTTTCAGAGTTGCTCTGCTGGTGAGGAATTTGCATACACTTGTCATGCACATTGCTTAGCTGCTTCCTTTGATGGCTTGCAGTATAAATACCTTTTGCTCCCAGAATGCCTTGCTGGTCATGAAGGTTTGTTCCTGCTAACTCTCCTGGAGTGTCAGCCTTGCTATTCTTTGCTAAGATTATCTTAGAGTAATTCCTAGGGACTGCACTAGGCATCCCTTCTAGTGCAGACAGGTTGTATTATCTGTTTTGCCCTGTACTGTCTCTCTGTTGCAATTGTCTTGTCGCCAGCGGCGGTCGACAGGAAATTGTTCTGTCTGTCTGGGAGTGTAGGCCAGAGCTGCGGTTGCTACTGCCTACTCCATCTGTCTGGATCGCATTAGCCCTAGTGGTAGTGGCAGTGCCTCCTTCTGTATTCTGCCTTAGGGGTGCTAGCCAGAGCAGCGGTTGCTACTGGTAGCCCCATCTGTCCTTCTGTCTGGATCGCATTCGCCCTAGTGGTAGTGGCAGTGCTTCCTTCTGTATTCTGCCTTAGGGGTGCTAGCCAGAGCAGCGGTTGCTACTGGTAGCCCCATCTGTCCTTCTGTCTGGATCGCATTCGCCCTAGTGGTAGTGGCAGTGCTTCCTTCTGTATTCTGCCTTAGGGGTGCTAGCCAGAGCAGCGGTTGCTACTGGTAGCCCCATCTGTCTGTCTGTCTGTCTGGATTGCATCCGCTCTAGCGGTAGCAGCGGTGGTTCCTTCTGTGCTCTGTTTGGGAGTGTAGGCCAGAGCTGCGGTTGCTGCTGGCTACTCCTTCTCTCTGTCTTGTCTGGTTCGAACGCTTGCTGTAGGCTCGGTGAGGTAACCATTTAGCAAGCGTACGCGTTCTCTATTTCATGTTTGTGTTACATTGGTTAGTTAGGGTGGCACGCTTATCACTGGGCACCTAACGTGCGGTGATCGTGTCTTAAACGCGTTCGCTGTTGCAAATGAGTGCTGTGTTTAGCTAGCGTTTGTTATTTTCCTTGATGTTCTGATTGTTGTTGCTTGCTGTGCCTTTTGCTACTCTCGTGCTCTGTCCTGCTCGGTCTCGTGTCTGTTGGCAATCGCCAGTCTTGCGATTGCATTCATACTTTGTTTCTGCTGATGTGTGTTCACCATCGCTGGGTGGTGACTAGATTGGTGGACGCACATTCATTCTGTCTCTGTGCTCTCTCTCTTTAAGGGCTATCTTGCCCTGCATTGCTTCAATTCGTACAATTCCCATCTGGCATCTGTGGCCGTGCAGAGGCTGTCCTCGTCTGCACTCCACAGCTCCATCTGCCGGTGGGAATTGCCCTCTACAGGTGCATTGCACCCAAGCTGGGTTCTATCAAATTACACGCTTGTGGTGGATTTCCGCAGTGTCAGTGCGCATCTTGTGCGCTGACCACGGAAATAATTCCCCAATCGTTACACCAAGACGGAAATATCTGGACTCTTAATCCTCTAGGATAGACACCTTCTTTGTCATAATGTCTTAAACTCTTAATGTTCCACCACACTTTAACGTAGTGTATATGTGTGTCTTTAATTGATGAACATAAAGTCCTAAAATCTTCGGATAAGGAGTTAGCTATTATCAGGTGTTCACTTTGGAACACTTCGTTTAGTTTTTCACTCCAATTTTGCTCAAAAGCATCAATAAAGCTGTAGGTCATAATTGATAAAAGAAGTATGCTGCTCTGAAAAGAGACAAAAGACAGCCTCAAATTAAACATATTTTTCACTCAAAAAACACAAACAGCATATCTACCAGCTAAATAGCTATATTAAATCAATCAAAAAATCAGGGGAAAGGTCAACAACCCCAGACTAGATTCTTATCACACACAGGCTAGTGACCTTATGGTGTCTGTCCGGGCTTGTAGAAAAAACAAAAAACAAGAGAAGACCGGGAGCCCACTCTGGTGTATTACCATTATTATTATGAGTGAAGTCTGTATGTAGTAGGAAATATACTCACAAAGCAAGGTTGCAAACAAGAGGCAACCACTCTATGTCAGCATGTGGAGAAGTAACGTCTCCACTCAGTCTTGTAAACGTTGGGTGAAGGTCGCAGCTCCTTAAAAATAAACCACCCACAGGAGGTTGGATCCCCTAGCACAGGGTAGAAAGGTAGATAACAGAGTAGTAGGAGGCGCCCGGGCAGATCAGGTATGTTATAAAGGTGGTAGTATTACTCTTAGAGTATATCCTTATTAGTATATATAAAAGGTAAAATAAAAACAAAAATATAAAAAAAAAACTGGTCCTTCCTTAATTCAGTAGGCCTTGGTAAAATATAGGACATTTATTGAGCACTTAAAAAAGACAACGCGTTTCACGGCGTAAGCCGCTTCCTCCGGTCGTATAATGTGCCTTAAAGAAATTAGACAGGGCACTTAGACTCTGGAGATTATCACAACGGGAATCACTCTAGAGTAAAGCTCGGTCAAGATACAATGCAAAGTTGGCAACAGATAATCCAATCAGAGTGTGAGCGCATACCCAGCAACAAGTCACAGCTAATGCTATCACGGGCGATGTCTGAGGGTGCTCACCTTAGCTATATACAAGGACTAACCAATCAAAAAGTTAAGGAATCCAAATTAACCAATAACATAGCAGCGTGTCAGCAGATCAATGTACCCACGTGGCTACTATTTACAGCGGCGGAGCGCATACTGAGAACGCGTCCACCGCTTATCCAATGGGAGCTGAACGCCATGCACTCCAGTGACATCAGCGGCCCACCGAGACCCAGAGGCTTGTGCCTAGGCATGGGTCTCAGTGTTCCGCCACCATAAGTGCCCTAAGGCGCTTACAGTCTTGCCTGTTTCTTTTAAGAACATCATGTCAGGGGATTTCGTTCCCCTGTAGTGATGCCAAAAATAGCTGTAATTAGAGAGATCTTAAAATTGCTGTTGGTCCTCAATCGACAGAATTTACCATAATCCTCCCACATTTTTTGCACCCATGAACAACCCCACTACATATGGAATTTGTTAGTTGACATCCCTCCACATTTCCAACATATGTTACTTGCTGATGGTGAAAATGTACAATTACGCGCCGGAGTGAGGTACCATCTTGATATTACTTTGTATTGTAATAATTGAAGGTTACAGTCGGGCTTTCCATATGTTTTCCCAGATCTGTGGCCACATATCTGCCATAGTGGTGTGCATTAGTTGGCTCTATTTTTTTTACAGTAAGATGGGAGGTTATTTTGGTATGAGGCTGTCAGGAAGCCATACATGGCTGAAACTGTATGTAGAGGTCTTATGTTAGAGAGTATAATTTTTTCAATTTTATTTGGTTCTATCCTAGTCGGACTATTTTTTTTAAGGTAACTGTTGAACCTGGAACTTCCACCAAACTTTTATGCTACTGGAGTCATCTAGAATATTAGCAATACCCAATTCTTTATTGCCGACAAAGTTTGTAATATGTACGTAATGATCCATACTGGCTGTCAAGAACCTAGATAGGGTAAAGGCAGGAGGGAAGTCCGGAATTTTCCTTAAAGTCGTCATGGGGGAGAGTCCAGTCTTGTTGTGCCACATTATAATTAGATAATATGAAATCACTACAGTAGGCTTTATAAGACAAGGGGAGGTATTGGAAATACCCTTTTTTATTATTTTGGCACGCTATGTGAAGATGTCATCAACATTTATTACTACTACTACTACTACTACTAAATTAGGGCCATATTTTAGTGTTGATTCCTGGAAGGGAATTAATTATCCATTCGATAACTCTTACCAAGTGTATACTTTGATAGTAAGTGAGTATGTCAGGAGCAGATATGCCCGCTCTCCTCTTGTCTCTCGAGATTGTTTTATAACTAATTCTCCAATCTCCATTCACTTGTAGCCTCAATAAAGTCCTGAAAAAGTTTATGCCAGTCCTTGAACCAGGATCTGGGGAAGAAAATAAGTAAGCATTGCATTATAAATAGAATCCTGGGTAAAATAAACATTTAAAGTACAGAGACTCTTCCTAGAGGACTTATAAAAGGATGGTCCCACCCTTTCAGTTTATTTTTACTTTCCCGAATCATGCTTTTAAAGTTTAGATCATAAAGGTAGTTAGTCTTATCACTTAAAGTTATGCCTAGGTATTGGAAAGATTGTTTCCATTTGAAATCGTTTATTTCTTTTCTTTCACATGCATACCTAATTAAAACAGTTTATTTTAAAAAGTATTAAAGAACAATTCCTGTAAACATATTATTTTGGTGGCAAGCATCCTTATTTGCCTTCAGTATGATGACATTCTATTTTTTTTGTTTTGTTTTTGACGGAAACCTAAACCGGTATTTAAAAAAAAAAAAAAGGCTAGATACTTACCTTAGAAGGGGAGAGGCACTGACCCCCCCCCCGAAGATGAAGCAATCCAACTAGTATGTTGGAATATGCCTTCAGAGCTCCTTGGCTCCTGGAGGAAGGCTTTGCATATATTCATGTCCCCACCCAAGTACTTCTGAAGATGAGAATATGTGCCCTAGTGCATGCATAATACGGATGTGCCTGTCTAAATTGGCAGTGCTTCCAAAGCCTTCTGAGACATCCCAAAGTCATTGAATTTTAACAGAGGACAGTGGTTGAAAGAGGGGTAGTAGAGAGGACCTGGAAGGCTCTATGAGATTCAGAGCTTTCCCTCTACATAGGTGAATAGCTTTATTTTTTTTATCTCAGCAGGTTTGCTTTAAAGATGAATGTCTAAACCCACCTATTCTAACATCTACAGTAGTTATTCATATCCAATGGATCCTGGCCCAACACAGTTCATGTTGAACTGCCCCGACCTGTTTATTCCGCTTTACTCAAAATTGTAAACTGTTCCTTACAATCAGGGATATTTCCTGCTTTACTGAAGGAAGCAATCATCAGGCCTCTCCTCAAAAAACATTCCCTGGACCCAGATGCAATGACCAGCTACAGACCTGTCTCTAACTTTCCCTTTCTGGGGAAGTTAATTAAAAAAGCTATATTTCTCTAGCTAGAAGACAACATTTTACAAAACAAAATGTTTGTCCCATTCCAGTCTGGCTTCAGGATACATCACAACACTGAAACTGCCTAATGCAAATCTGCAACTACCTGCTCATGGAAAGAGACAGAGGAGAATGCCCCATCCTGATACTGCTAGACCTTTCTGCAGCGTTTGATACTGTTGGCCATAACCTCTTGATGAGCAGGCTACAGGAATACTGCGGCATTGATTGCATAGTTTTCCAGTGGTTCGTATCCTTCTTGAGTGTCAGAACCCAAAAAGTGTCTATGGGGCCCTTCCTGTCCACCTCTGTACTAAAGTATGGGGTGCCCCAGGGCTCAATCCTTTCTCCCCTGCTTTTCCCAATGTACAGGTTACCGCTTCGAAAACTCATCTAAAAACACGGCCTGACATACCACTGCTAAGCTGACGACACCCAACTATATCTTTCCTTCAAGCCTGGTGTGACATACCCAACGCCAACAACAAACACCTGCTTAGCCGAACTACAGCAATGGATTAGTGACAAATGGCTGAGACTAAATGCAGATAAAACTGAAGGCCTTCTGATCAGAGGGCAGCAAATGACAAAACAACTTCACTTGCAGTCTTCACCACTAGGAATAGGAGGCACAGATCTACACAGCTATGAATGTATGTAGCCTAGGAGTTCTAATTGATGGGGATTTATATTTAAGAACTCACACCTCTGCTGTGGTGAAATCATCCTATTTTCACCTGAAGAACAACGCAAAAATCAAATGTATATGCAGACAAAGGTGCCAAAAGAATAAAATGTACTAAACATTTTTTAAATGAGAGGAGGTAGAGGTGGACTTACCTCCTTCAAGCAGACACACAAAGAGACTATTGTTTATATTTTAAACGACACGGATTTAATTGTATATTCCAAAAAGTGCAAGTGCAACGCGTTTTGCAGGCATCTCCTGCTTCATCAGGCAATAAAAAAAGGAGCATACACTCATACAGATCTGGTGCAAAGCTCAGCACCTCTCACCTTTTCTTTTCCATAGAATATCATTTCCTAGGTCCCCTGGCTCTCGTTTGGTACATTGCCAGACAAAGAAAGTTGCAGGGCATGGTGTGATTTTTTTTTCTTCTTTACTTTCTTCCCCTTTTAACAGCAAGTGGTTTTGCATCAGGATGATACCACTTATTGGCTAACTTCAAAATATATATAAGAGTAAGCTTTCGGCCTTTTTTGCTTTTGCTTTTTACTAATGGCTAACACGGTTTTATTGCTACTCCCCTTCTAGTAGTTATTCCCCTCAGATATAACTAATGCAACCTGATTGGCTAAAGTTTCTTTCCTTCCCGATTTCCCCTCCTACACCTCTGTTCCTCTCTGATTAGTTAACATTTCTAATGCCACTTCAGAGGGACACTGACATTTTTAACTGCCAGTGTAATGAAGAGGAGAATCAAAAGAAGTGCAGTCTTTTGGCTATGGCACTGCTGCAAAAATGTACATGCAGAGAGGATAACTTTAATGGATGTGTCAGGAAGCTGAGAAGCTGAGAAAATGACTCACCACCTGCAGCAGCTTCTGAAATCTGATCTTTACAAATAAACCAGCTCTTTAGAGTCATACAATAATGATTTGTGACAATGCACTTCCTACTACAGGTCTGGGTGGGAATGTCTGGTAAGAGACTGGGAGGAGAGCGGACAATGCATACACAATCAGGCAGAGGAAAAAAACAGTAAGGGAAGAAATAACGTCAGGATTGGCTTCAAGACACAGTTAAGATGGAAACCACCAAGGAGGATTTTTTACTATATTAAAATCAGTAAAATC
Source organism: Hyperolius riggenbachi (assembly GCF_040937935.1). NCBI lineage: Eukaryota > Metazoa > Chordata > Amphibia > Anura > Hyperoliidae > Hyperolius > Hyperolius riggenbachi. Next base: position 180,282,525 of record NC_090656.1, on the reverse strand, counting down.
AAAACGTGGAAAGTGTAAAACATATGTAAGTAGAGCAAGTATGTATCTACTTATATATGTGGGATTTTTTTCTGACATAGTATGGCTTATAGCTCCTCTTAAAGAGACACTGAAGCGAAAAAAATATATGATATAATGAATTGGTTGTGTACTATGAATAATTACTAGAAGATTAGCAGCAAAGAAAATATTCTCATATTTTTATTTTCAGGTATATAGTGTTTTTTCTAACATTGCATCACTCTATAATATGTGCAGATTACACAACACTCAGCATTCAAAATGAGTCTTTCAGAGCAGTCTGTGAAGTAATGAACTCTCCTCCAGCAGAGGAAAAGTAAACAGTTCAATTACAGTTGAGATAATAAAAGTCAGATAACAGCCCTCTCCACGACTAAGTTAGTCGGAGAGCTTAATAGCTTTTTTGCATAGAGATAACAACTGGAGTTTCTCAACTCTTCCTGTACTGGAAACAATTAGACTGAGGTATCTGATCTTAATGTTTTTTTTCTTAGCTGTACTACACATACAAATCATATCATCATCATTTTTTTTTCGCTTCAGTGTCTCTTTAAATAACCTTGGACACCTGTATGCATGCAAGATTCTGAAGGAACCCGATCGGCTAAGTTCCATCTAGCGTGTGTATGTAGTTTTAATTCATGTTGAGCTTGAATACATGTAATTGTTGCATCAAAAATACTATTCTTGATTTTGAAAAAATATTAGTTAAAATGCATTGCTTTTTTATGATATGGTCACTGAAAATGAATATAAGAAATTAATTTTCAGACATAAGGGCCATATCTGAAATGTGCTTGCGAATGTGAAAATAAACAGTAACTATTTCTTTTTCACTCCATATTAGGACTCCCATGATACAGTGCAATAATATTGACCCAGAAATCTCATCACCATCAACCAGTGAGACAAATCAACCAGTGAGACAGCAGACAAACTCCGGAGTATAAAAACTTTCTCTGTGTGGCTGTCTGCAAACGTATTGTTATAATTGTGCTGCTTCCACAAAAATCTTGTAACATATTTTTTCTCAACACCTTCAAAAGGTTTAGAATTTTTGTCAAAAATCAGATTTTCATTATTTTTGTGAAAATGTGAGTGAAAAGCATATTAGCATTTTTTGCTCATCCCTGGTTTTACTTTTAACTCACCCAATAAGTAGCAGTTGGCTGATGGTGTAATGGTTAAGGGCTCTGCCTCTGACACAGGAGACCAGGGTTCGAATCTCGGCTCTGCCTGTTCAGTAAGCCAGCACTAATTCAGTAGTAGACCTTTGGCAAGTCTCCCTTACACTGCTACTGCCAATAGAGCGCGCCCTAGTGGCTGCTGCTCTGCTCTGGCGCTTTGAGTCCGCAAGGAGAAAAGCGCAATATAAATGTTATTTGTCTTGTCTTGTCTACTCACAGACGCACCCACATACTGCATATGAACTGACACAGTCACTGGGTGAGTTCATTGTTGTAGCAAATAGGAGAATGCAGTAGAGAGCTGGAGAAGAGAATGGCGTAACAAGGGAGTAACTAGAAATCCCCGGGCCCCCCTGCAAAAAAAAAAAAGACTGTGCGAGCCCCCCCCCCCCCCCCCGGGGCCCATGGGGTTGCAGCATGAAGGGAGAGCATTGGACATCGGCGGGGAGGAGGGTCCCCCCCCCCCCCTCACCTCCGGCTCTTCTCTCAGCGCATTCCCCTCCAGCATCAATTACATTGCGAGCAGTGGCGGACAGTGGGCAGCAACACATACCTTCATGCGGAGGTCTCTAAGAGCCTCATGCTACTTCCTGTTTACTGTGTGCTACTACACCGAAAACGGTGCTCTGGAGACAGTTCAGGATGTTTTTGGAAAAAAAAGTGTGGTGACCTCAATGTGTGTTGTATTTAGATTGTAGCAGAAGAGTAATGTACCGTGTTAGCTATCAGTAAAAACAAGAAGTTTTGAATCTGGATGATACCATTTATTGGCTAACTTAAACAGGATTGAAGTCTGAGGAAGGCTGCACAGCCAAAAGCTTACTCTTATTCTTTTTAACCAGTTCACCCCCAAGGGTTTTTATCCTAACGGACCATAGCAATTTTCAGTTGTCAGCGCTCCTCCCTTGTATTCCCTAATAACTTTATTACTACTTATCACAAGAAAATGATCTATACCTCGTTTTTTTCGCCACCAATTAGGCTTTCTGTGTAAAGTACATTTTGCTAAGAATTTTTTTATTCTAAATGAGTTTTAATGAGAAAAACAGAAAAAAAAAGAAAAAAAATCATTATTTCTCAGTTTTAAGGCATTATAGTTTTAAAATTAAACATTCTCCTATGGATAAAACAAACACGTTTTATTTGCCCAGTTTTCCCGATTATTAAACTGTTTAAATTATGTCCCTATCACAATGTATGGCGACAGTATATTATTTTGAAATATAAGTGTTATTTTTCTGTTCTGTTTTTTTGTTCTGGCCATAATTACAATTTACAAGCCCCTATGTAATACATTTAAATTAATTTTCCCCTGTAAAATATAGATTAAAAAAGCTGAGTCCCTAAGGTAACTATTTTTTTTTTTTTAAGCTGATTTTTTTTTTTTACAAGTGTTTTTTTTTTTTTGGGGGGGGGGGGGGGAGAGGGTTGGAAGTGTAATTTTATTAATATGTACTTGAAAATGTATGTATTTTGTAGATGTAATATACTTTTTGGCCACAAGATGGCGCTAGTGAACACTCGTTATAGGAAGTGTTCACTTTTTTTTTTACATACTTTATTTAATTGTTACATTATCTGTTTATGTGAATGGACGTAGCCGCTGTTCGCGGTCACGTTCATTCACTCCAGGCACTGCGATTGGGTAGAGGACCATTCGGTTGGATGGCGGTAAATGGTTAAATTAGCCAAAACTTCTTGAATTCAAATTTTAGATGTAAACTACTTACCTTGAAAATGGGAAAGAAATGGGACATTTTTGAATTTGCCTGTACTTCTTAATTGTAAATATATGTTTTTTGCTTTCCTCCACACCTCACAAAATATCAAAATATATTGTCACTTCAGATGACAAGAGTCTTGAAATTATTCACTGGGTGCATAGTGTTGAGATTCTGTCTGCATTGTTGAATACTACAGTGCTCTGTAGGCAAAACCTTTTTTTTTTTTATTTCAGCAAAATGTAAGGTGCAGACTCTTGCAATGACACTATAGCAATTTGACAGAATGTTTGCAGGAAGAAATATTGTGATCCTGGTTTATTTGCATTTGCAGCTGTGTTGGAACTGCAGAATCTTGTTTCTATGTCACACATCGGCTGCCCACAGCTAACAATTACAGATGTAAAGCTCCAATTAAATGTTGCAATGTTAATAATGTCAGATGATTAATTGCTATGGGTTTAAGACAAACTATGAAATAGGGTAAAAGTGCCATGGCTCTTTTTAATCAAATTGCCACTGTAATTTATAAGGTATTGAGTACAAGTATAAGGATATATGAGTAGTGGGTGTTTATTAATAGATTGGTTACAGAGTAGAGTAAAATATATCCATTACTATAATTTGCTAGGTTTTTCAGATTATTATTTTTACCTATTTATTTGTCTCTGACAATCTCCATAATATTTTATTTAACCATTGCCAACATTCTTGCTCAAGCATAAAAACGTTGTTTTTTAATTGCTTTTTCCTAATGTATATTGTACATACTCTGACCTCGGCAGTTTCCTGTTTTGTGTGTTCTGACAAGGCCATTTTTATGTATACCTTAAGGTGGATCCTAGATGAAAAACTAACTATAACAAGTAACTTGTCTATATATCTTATCTAAAGTTTAAATAGTTTACACAGCAAATCTAGCTGCAAACAGCTTTAATAGAAAATTATTATTTCTTCTTGTGATACAGTAACAGCAGCCATGTTGTTTGTAAACATGATACAGAGGCAGGCTTATCTGTATCTTGAGCACTCAGCCTGTGAAAAAAACCTAATCCCCCCTCCTCCCTCCTCCCCTCTGCCTCTGAAATCAATGGCTAGTAACACCTCCTCCTCCTCCTGCCAAGACTGAGCTCCCATGAGCCCTTGCTACTGCCAATGCTCTCTGAAAAACCTGTGGGCATGGTTTATTTAGTTTATAGGGAATTAGAGTATTAAAACAAAAACAAAAAAAAGTATTTGGCTTGAGGAATGCCCTATAAACAATAGGAAACACAATTATGCAATGAGTAAAAGTTCACCTCGGATCCACTTGAATTGCATTTTATTATGATTATGCACTCATATAAGACTGACATCTTCTCCAGTGCTTTCCAGAATCCACACATTAAATATATAGACTATAATGAGGATTACATATGTTTCTGAAGACGGGTCAATCCGTACAGTGCATACACGAGCCCAAACCCATGCGTGCGCAGTACAGATGTACTCGAGGATTACCAAAGAGGTATTTGACCTAGCAGGTCAATGGTGGACAGTGGTGGAATGATGGGATGGACTGATGAACAGCGAGGCTCTATGGAATCTAGAGGATAAGTATCTAACCTGAACCCCAACCAGTGTCAACCAAGTCACTGCAGTATATAAGCTTCCTACCGATACGTCCCTTGGCTACAGACAAGTGGTGCATCATTGTCTATGGATGAAGGATGACTGTGCCATGCATGATGGAACAGGTAGTGTAATAAGGGGAACAATGCATGACTGATCTTTAAGTAACCTCAGGGGACAGCAGTGTAAGTTTAGTCTAGCTAGTCAAAGGGTGGGAAAACTTTTTGACCCACGGGGCACAATGGGTTCTTACAAAATTAATGAAGTTCCTGTCCTGCCTAAAATAAAAAAACATAGTGGCAGCAGGTGGTTGCCTCTACTTACAGCTTCTTTTGCACCATTGCAATTAAAGAGGACCTAAACTCTTCCACAGTAGAGAAGGAAAACAGAGAGAAACCCACCATTTGTATTCAGAAGTAACAACCTGTCTAATTCTCCCTTGTATTCTAGTAATAAACCACTGTAATTTAATCTGTAAGCTCTGTCTGATCCATGCCAGCGTGCCTTTCAGAGAGGCTATATGCAAACACAGGAGGTTAATCCTGTATGTGCTTCCACGAAACCAGGACGTAACTGCACTGCAGTATCTCTAAGAAGCTCTGTAAGCAATAACAAAGACATGTTTTTTTTTTTGTTTTTTTTTTGCAGGTTACAGGCCTGATGACGTTGGCTAGACCACATGACCCGCACGGTGGATCGCATAAGAAGCTGACCCGGAAGCCGACCTGGCGAGGTCGGCTTCTGCAGCTGAGGACACCGGGAGCCACCAGAGCTGCGGGGAGGGCCTGGATGGCTGCCAGGGGCTGGAGGAAGCCCCAGGGAAGTGGATTTTGATTTAGCCTGGATGTATCCTTTAAAGGGCCAGTGTTTCTAAGGTATTTGATAACTCCAAACCATAAAAGCAGAAAAAGTTTTGAAAGTTTTGAATGCAGGATTAGCATCTTTATCACTTAATACACTCAGACCAGTTGATTTGATTTTTATGATGACAATCCCGCTATAAGTTCAAAAGGTTGTAGAAAAAAGTTTGTTTTTTAAAGATAGATATATGTATAAAATATACAGGTAAAAGAGAAATGTTTACATTATTTTTTTTATCTATGCCTCTAGGTATGACTCTAGGTTTTTCTAAACCTTATTTTGTCCTCCTTTTCACTATGTGTAAAGGAGGGCATGGCAATAAGCACATCAATTTAGACTGTAATCTAAAAACTCACACAGCACCAGCACAAACACCTGGCTCCACCTTATTTACCACTGCCAGCCCAGGATATTATCTGTCCACTGTCTACATCTTCCTCTCCATGCTCAAAGCAGTTGTGGGTCTGTCCAGCTTGGAGACTAAGAATGTGTATTTTTTGAGTTTCCGTCTCTGCCCAGCTGCACCTGCAGTAGTGATGTATATGTATATTTAATGAGGGAGTAGACTTTGGGGACTGCTTCCCCCTCCATTCTGCTAAGCTTCTGCATGGTATCAAAGCAATGGCATCTCCACAATTAAAAGGTACGTGGAATGTTCTAACCACAAGTGGCCTATGCATAGATATTGCATAGGTGGCACCCAAATCAGGTGGTGCAAGATGCCAAGCGGGCACTGAGATGACCTCGCTGCTGCTGTGATCATTTCAGTAATCTTCTAATTTACAACACAGGTGAGAGTGTTGACCAGCTTAATGCTGTAGATCATTCTGTCACGCTGAATGAGTTAGAATAGAAGACTTAAAAGGAGGGTGATGCTTGAAATAATTGTTCTATCTCTGTTGTTACCTGCAATTGTTACCTGCAATGAAACGTGCAGTGTTTTGCTAAATCATCCATTTATGACATCATCAAGAACTTCAAGGAGAGAGGTTCAATTGTTGTGAAGGCAGTTTCAAGGCACCCAAGAAAGTCCAGCAAGTGCCAGGACCATCCCCTAAAGATGAGTGAGCTGCGGGTTCAGGGTGCCACCAGTGCAGTGCTTGTTCAGGAATAACAAGCTGGCAGGAGTGAGTGCATATGTACCAATAGTGAGGAGAAGACTTTGGAGGATGGTCTTGTGTCAAGAAGGGCAGCAATGAAGCCACTTCTCTCCAAGGAAAACATTAGGGACAGGTTGATATTGTGCAAAAAGGTACACGGAATGCTGAGGAATGGGGGTAAAATAATTTTCTCTGATGAAGCCTCTTTTCACATGTTTGGACATCTGACAAAATAATTGTCTGGAGAAGAAAAGGTGAGGGCTACCATTAGTCCTGTCTCATAGGCTACATCATTATGTAATGATTGGTCGTGCAGATTGTGGTCGTGACTAGGGATGGCCCTGCCTAGGAGAACTCATGGGGAAGCATGTGATCAGTTGGATCAGCTGATAGATGTGTAAGGCTCTGATTGGCTGGTCATGATCATGAGTTAAACCAGGAAATCATCACAGATAATCAGAACCATAAAAATCAATCAGCTGATCAAAGTGATCACATGCTTCTCCATGAGTTCTCCTAAGCATTGCCATCCCTAGTCGTGACTAGAACCAGACTAGCAGATCCACAATCTGTGCATGTCAATCAGGGGAGGACTGGCCAGGGGGGGGGGAGATTTCCCCCCAGGCTGCCTCTATTTTAATGATTTAGGGCTGGTGTAGGGCCTGCTGCAGTCAGGTTTTTTTGTAAGGCAATGTGAAACGCTAGGCTGGCTGAGGGTAATAAAGGTGCAATACAGAGCAATTAGAGGGTGGGTAAGCTGGTAAATGTACACAGCAAGATGCAGAGCAGAGGCTTGCCTGAAGGGTCCGTAGAAAAAAAAAATCTGTCTGCTCTCTCACCATCATAGCCCCCAACTGTCACTTTTTTGAAGGGACAGTCCCTCTTTGGACATAAATATGTGTGTGTGTGCGTGGGGGAGGGGGGGCCTTGGGAAATTAAGGTGGAAGAAGTGAAGGCAAGACTAAATAAATTAAAAATAGACAAGGCACCTGGCTCAGATGGCATGCATCCTCGGGTCCTAAGGGAATTAAGTTCAGTTATAGATAAACCCCTTTATCTTATCTTTTGTGACTCTCTTGCAACTGGCAGAGTCCCAGTGGATTGGCGTACAGCCCACGTTTTCCCATTATTTAAAGGGATACTGTAGGGCGGTCGGGGGAAAATTAGCTGAACTTACCCGGGGCTTCTAATGGTCCTCCGCAGACATCCTGTGCCCGCGCAGCCGCTCACCGATGCTCCGGCCCCGCCTCCGGTTCACTTCTGGAATTTCTGACTTTAAAGTCAGAAAACCACTGCGCCTGCGTTGCCGTGTCCTTGCTCCCGCTGATGTCACCAGGAGTGTACTGCGCAGACACAGACCATACTGGGCCTGCGCTGTGCGCTCTTGATGACATTAGCGGGATCGAGGACACGGCAACGCAGGCGCAGAGGTTTTCAGACTTTAAAGTCAGAAATTCCAGAAGTGAACCGGAGGCGGGGCCAGAGCATCGGTGAGTGGCTGCGCGGGCACAGGATGTCTGCGGGGGGCCATTAGAAGCCCCGGGTAAGTTCAGCTCATTTTCCCCCGACCCCCCTACAGTATCCCTTTAAGAAGGGCAAAAAATCTGATCCAGGAAATTATAGCCCTGTAAGTTTAACATCAGTTGTATGCAAACTATTTGAGGGGTTACTAATAGATACTATACATGACTTTATAGTAGAAAATAATCTTATTTCTCAGCATCAACATGGGTTTACTAAAGACAGGTCCTGTTTGACTAACATGCTCAGCTTTTATGAGGTAGTGAATGCTAATATGGATATTGGGAATGCTGTAGATGTGATATACTTGGACTTTGCAAAGGTCTTCGACACTGTTCCCCACAAAAGTCTGGTGCAAAAGTTGAGGATGCAAGGACTGGGGAAGAGTCTGTGTTCATGGATAGGGAACTGGCTAACGGACAGAAAACAAAGAGTTGTGGTCAATGGATCGTACTCAAAATGGGAGACTGTTAGCAGTGGGGTCCCACAGGGGTCTGTTCTGGGTCCAGTGCTCTTCAATTTATTTATTAATGACCTAGTAGATGCAGTAGTGAGCAATGTTGCTATTTTTGCAGATGATACAAAATTGTGCAGAATCATCAACTCTCAGGAAGATAGTGTCATATTGCAACAGGATCTGGATAGGATGGCTATATGGGCACATACATGGCAGATGAAATTCAATGTTGACAAATGTAAGGTCATGCATTTTGGACGTACTAATGGTCTAGCACCATACAAAATAAATGGGATACAGTTGGGGACATCAAACTTGGAGAAGGACTTAGGAGTACTCATTGACAACAAGTTAAATAATCGTACTCAATGCCAAGCAGCTGCAGCTAAAGCTAACAAAATTTTGGGATGCATTAAAAGGGAAATAAAAACTCGAGATGCTAGCATAATATTGCCCCTGTTTAACTCTCTAGTAAGGCCACATCTGGAATATGGAATTCAGTTCTGGGCACCACATTACAAAAAAGATATTGCAGTTTTAGAGCAGGTGCAGAGACGAGCAACAAAATTGATGCGTGGGATGGAAGGTCTCACTTATCGAGAAAGGTTAGATAAACTGGGTTTATTTAGTCTAGAGAAAAGACGCCTTAGAGGGGATCTAATTAACATGTATAAATACATCAGAGGGCAATATAATACCTTGGCGGATGAGCATTTTGTCCCTAGGCCTTCTCAAAGGACTAGAGGACATGATCTGCGCATGGAGGAAAAACGTTTTAACCATTTATTTAGGAAAGGGTTCTTTACAGTAAGAGTGATTAAGATGTGGAATGCATTGCCACAGGAAGTCGTTATGGCAAACTCTATACCTGCATTTAAAGGGGGCTTAGATGCTTTCCTTGCGTTGAAAGACATCCATGGCTACAATTACTAGGTAATGCCTAATGATGTTGATCCAGGGATTTTATCTGATTGCCATCTGGAGTCGGGAAGGAATTTTTCCCTTTAGGGGCTAATTGGACCATGCCTTGTAAGGGTTTTTTCGCCTTCCTCTGGATCAACAGGGATATGTGAGGGAGCAGGCTGGTGTTGTACTTTATACTGGTTGAACTCGATGGACGTATGTCTTTTTTCAACCAAAATAACTATGTAACTATGAAATACATCTGTCGACTCGGCGATCAACCAATTCTTTCGATAGATGCTATTGTATTGGATGAAAATTGGTGCCGCCACAAGCATGCTTGATCGACGATTTGGGAGATGCTGGGAAATCACGGCATGCAATAATCACGAACGACGGACACAACAGAAACCTCTGGCTGTTGTTCCTACAAATGTATTATGCGACCCCCGATGCCTGTGCATTTATACCTCACCTGTCACGCTGTCCTGCAAGTGTCCTTGCTGTATTTCCGCATGGGCCCAAATGACTGCCAGCATATAGCACATGAGGCATGTGTGTGACGCCATTTGGGCTGAGTCTGCCATGAACACGGGCCTCTAGTTTGTGTTTTCCCCCCAGGCTGAAAGGTCCCAGTCCTCCCCTGATGTCAATAGGTTTTGCAGTTTAAATTGTACCAGAAGGTCACAAATGAAATAGTGATGTCTGCACAACGGAGAAGAGGAATAAATGACCGTATTTACAAAGGTGCAGCAATACAAATACAAATACAAAACCCATACATATGCAATCATACAATCAGTGTCACAAGATGAACTAACTATACAGATATTTACAATAACAAAATATAAAGGAACGTCTGTCACACAATATATGAACAATATATTACCAACACACAGGATCACAGAACATATACAGGGATGAATAAACCTAATCAGCATACAAGAGAAAAGTCAGACAAGAGAGAATCAAACCAGGAAATCAGATAATATAAATAGGCAAAGAATAGTCAGACTAGCAAGGATCAATACTGGGAAGTCAGAGTAACAGGAACAGGGTTCAGAGTACATGAACAAGGAGCAAGGAACACACGACCAATGGCCAGAGTCACAGTGCTGATAAAACAGACAAAATGATCTAGCAATATGCTGCTAGGAGATACAGTCTTAAAGGGGAACTGATGAGAGAGGTATATGGAGGCTGCCATGCTTAATTCCTTTTAAGCAATTGCCTGGCAGCCCTGCTGATCCTCTGCCTCTAATACTATTAGCCATAGCCCCTGAACAAGCATGCAGCAGATCAGGTGTTTCAGACTTTAAAGTCAGATCTGACAAGACTAGCTGCATGCTTGTTTCTGGTGTTATTCAGATATTACTGCAGAGAAATAGACCAACAGGGCTGCCAGGCAACTGGTATTGATTAAAAGGAAATACATATGGCAGCCTCCGTATACCTCTTACTTCAGTTCCCCTTTAAATATGCAGCACATTGGTCAGGTGACCGTCCAAAAAGATCTCAGAGTTCCATCTGTATGTATTTGGTATCAGTAGCTGATACCCTCTTTCCCACAAGAAATCTTTTCCTTTTCTCCATTAGATCATCAGTATGGCTGATATTGTTGTCTGTGAACCTCATTGCATTGCAGTATGGGAAATAACAGCTTTTTCCAACTGTCAAGCAAGCAGTATCTCCATCTATGCATAGCACTCTCAGCAATAAACATTCCGTACAGTTCACCTGGCAGAACTAAAGTGATACATTTCAGAATATAAATCAGGTAGAGGAAAGATTTTACAATGGGCAAACACTAAGTAAATAATCTTTAAATTAATATTGCAAAAAATAAGCAATATTATTCTTTATGTTATTTTCACTGCAATGCCTCTTTAATTATTCATGAGAATGGGTAAAGGGGTACTAATTTACCACTTCTGTATTTAGATCCCACCTGGGGGATAAAGGAGTAGGACATCTCTGGAGTTACCCTAACTATTAAAGAAGGCTTTAGATTCCACAGCAAGTAAACTCCCTGGGACTACTGTCACATGCTTTGTTGGCGATTACTCTAACCTTACAAAAGAAAAGCATTTCTACTATCATTTTACAGTGTAACATCGCCCTTCAAGTGGGTGTGTACTGGCGATTAGGGACTGGAGCCCAACACCCGTCAAATTACCTAGGTAATACCCGCTTTCAAAAAGGACTTTTTTTTGGTCATCACTACTAAAGATTTATATTTTTCTGATTTAAATATATAAAAATTAACCACTAATTGCAGCTCTTAAACAGATAATAAAATAAAAAATTGATGCGTTCAATTAAAGAAATGTAATGTTCTGTAGAATACCTAAATAGGCTGTCTATCACATCATTAAAAAAAAAATGGTGTCAGTGAAAGCAGCAGTGAGAAATTATATTATTATTCCTCTAAGATAAGTTGTTGGTAGCAGGAGGAAGAATAAAGCTGGCCATACATGTATAGATTGCCATTCGATGTGGCAAAACAATCAATTCCTCTATAAAAGGAATCAATTCACTGTATATCGATTTTCAATAGCTTTCACCTAGGAATCTATTTAAGATTAAATTGCAGAGTTGCTTTGTTTGATGCATTGCAACGTTATGGGTTGTCTATCTACCATCACTCCTTCCCCGCCCCCAATCAACCTAGCAGGGATAGGGTTACGAGTAATCACGAGTCCGTAAGGACTCAAATTCGCAATTAAAATGAGCCTTAATTGTCGCAGCTGCGCCTGCGCTCCAAACAGCTTGCACACGTCCTATTGGACGCGATGCAAGCCTCACTACGGCTTGAAGGAGGAAGTGCGTGTAGTGAGGCTTGCAATGTGTCCAATCATGGGTAAATAACCCCTTATCATCCAGCCGCAGCAATTAAGGCTCATTTTAATGACGAATTCAAGTCCTTACGGACTCGTGATTACTCGTGAGCCCTTCCCTGCAACCTAGGTCTATCATCTTCCGTCTATACTTTTGGTCGGAATCAACTAATGCCTGGTACACACATGCAATTTCCCATCAGATAAATGGGTTAAACGGATCATTTCTGACAGGTCCGATATGATTTCTGATAATATTTATTCGACCCGCATATCTGATGGGAAATTGCATCGTGTGCACCAGGCATTGAAGTAAATCGATTGGACATATTGGAGGAATCAATTCCCTGCAGATCAATCAAATCTGCAAGGAATCAAACAAGAAGATCGATAAATCTATGTGCACCTTTCAAATGAAGTAAATATCTTCTATGTCTCAGGAACGATAACTATTACTCTAATTTTATCAATTGTATTTATTAAAAAAATCCTGAAATCAATAAGCAGGGGGCTATGTTTAATATTTATAGGATAAAAAATAATTGTTTACATTCTAAATAGGTTTAGGACATATATTTTCTGGCTAAAAATAAAGTACACATCAATTCTTCTGGACTGTCCAGCGTTCCATTTTTTTCCCCTGACAAATTCCTTAATAACAGATAGAACAACACATATAGTGTAATGATACAACAATAAATGTGGAAACGGGTCAAAGATCAAACAGAGTCTGAGATTTTACAGCAGGTAGGAGGAAATCTGACTGGGTGGGCCACATGGTTCATATCTGCCAACAAATCTTCTACCTCTAATACACTATATATTCCCATAGTCTGACCCATGGAAAATGATCTACTTTTACAGACGCAAAGAGTTAAAATTGCAGCAACACATTCCTCTTTGCTCTGCGTGTGATCATGCAAGCCCCTCCTCTGTCTAGTAACCAGACTAACCATTAAGTCTAATTCCGTGAAATAATATTACCCTCCTAACTCCTTTAGACCTGTAACAAGGGACGGATATACAAGCCATGCAGAGCATCTAAAAAAGTGCAATTTTAATTAATTGGTAAGAAATATTCTCAAATAAAATTAGCCTTCTTGTGTTCATAAGTTATTAAAGACAGTCAACGCCTGTGGCTAGGCAGTAAAAACATTCATGGCATTAGTAATTGCTGAAAAAATGCCCAAACCTTCTAAGCAAACTAAATCCCTACTACTTAATTCTGTTACCTTGAAAACTTTTACTCTGAGCTTTTAATTGGCTATAAATACTAATATTCGGCCTCCCATATTGCAGCGTTACCTGTTGTACCCTTATAGTCGGTAAAGTGTATCATTCTTTAATTGTGCACCTTCTAATGACTTTTTAAATCACCTTCAATTTGTAGTGGCTGTTATTTCTGTAAACTGCACGTTTAATCTCTTTCTCCAGCAAGGAGGAGGGAGATTAACCGCTACTTTGCACGGTGAGACCACCTGCACGCGTGGGTCAGAGGGACTGAATGTTGAAACTGTGAATAGTTTTTCGGATTAAATTAGGTGTAAAAAAAGTCATTTCCTTTAAGTGATAAACAAAAACACCTGCTTATGAGCTCAAGTGACTAGGAGGTCGGAAATTGTCTTCAAAATATTTTCTGGAAGGGCTTTTTAAATCAACACATGAAAGTATACACCTCTGCTGAGTGCATAATAGGCTTAATAACTGATATGCATTTACGGAGTGAAGAGAATAAATTGTGAAACAGTTCTTTGGGGATATCTTGCTTTAGTCAGGCAACAGGCTGACTAAATAAAATAGACTGTAAATATGTTCATTCTTGACATAGCAAAACAGGTGGAAAAAAATTGTGCATTTCGCATTCATTGCACATCTAATGTATTTCAAAGGCACTGCATTCAAATTATGTTTTTCTAATTTTTTGTGCATTTTGCATTTTATGATTTTTCTGCATTTTTAAATTTACAACAGTGATGCGTTTTCTGTGTGTGATTTGAACATAATATGAATCAATGCAAAAGCAGAAAAATCACATTTGTTATGTGAAATTTGCATCCGATTTTGAAAATAGATACATTCTCATTCATTGGGGTGAACAGAAAAATTGCAATCTGAAAAAAATTCAAGACACACAAAAATGTTAAATTGCAAAGGGAAGAAAAAACAAAGGCAAAATCCCCCAACAATGCTACACACATGCTCCAAGACAACGACTTCAGCTCTATCTTTAGCTACTAGCCATAACCACAAACAAGAAAATGACATAACTCATCCAATTGCTAAAAAGTCTTATATGTTTGTAAAATCCCTGCATCCCCATTGGAAAAAAGAGCCTTGTGACTTTTCTGAAGGCTGTGACGGCTCTGTCCCAGCCCAGCCCCCTGCTTTGTGTCAGGTCTCCAGCTCTGTTGTTGGTGTCTAATCACATCAGATTACCCCTCTTTTCAGGGAGGAATCTTGCAAAATTAGGCAGTGGCCACAGAGCTAGAGGCTGGCCATAGAGTGGGAGACTTCAGAGGAGTGCAGAGGCACATTTTTAAAATGGAGGGCGGGTGTTTATAATGGAGGCCTGGATTTACCTCATAAGAGCCTAAAGGCACAGATGTCCTGGCCCCCTAGACTTCACCCTCCATGAACCTAAAAACCACACCACAAGTGTGCTGGCTGGCCCAGCTGTCATTTCTTATCTTGTCATAGGTAGTTATAGGTGCTCTTTAGTATTAGCCATAGCCAGAGCTAACCTCAGCATTAAAGAGCAAGAGGTGCCCCAAGTGTTAGGTAGCTAGAGGTGCCCTCAAATTAAGGGAGATCTGGTCAATGGAACGCAGACAGCCTGGTGAGTAACCCTTCACTTACAGTCTGCTCAGGACTATGCATAGGTAAGAAAGGAGGGAGGCAGTGGGAGGGATGCTCATTCGGATTCCGCGGAAATGCAATTTCCGAAATTCCGATCGAAAATTGCATTTCCGCATCAGAATGCGGAAATCGGTAATGCAAGTGCGGTAGGCGGATTTCCTCCGGAAATAAAATCGCGGAAATTCCGCCCAACTTTAACATCGATTTTCTCAAAGACTATAAGGTCTTTTTGAAAACTTTTTTTGCAACTTGTTCAGAAGATTTGGTTTAATAAACCCTGAAAATGTGGTGTTTCTAGGACTTACGGGGGCTTTGCTATTAACCGCTAAAGTCGGCGGATTTTTACTGTGATGTAAAACGCAGAAAATCTGCATCTGCCTATTTTCTGCATTTTACATTACAGTAAAGATCCGCCGACTTTAGCGGTTAATAGCAAAACCCTGTAAGTCCTAGAAACACCAAATTTTCAGGGTTTATTAAACAGAATCTTCTGAACAAGATGCAAAACAAAGTTTTCAAAAAGATCTTATAGTTTTTGAGAAACTCGATGTTAAAGTCGGGCGGAATTTCCGCGATTTCCGGCGGAAATTCCGCATTGGAATGCGGAAATTGGTAGCGGAAAGCGGAATCGGTAATTGGCAATGGCGGAATGCGGATTTACCGCGGAATCGGAAATTGCAATTTCCGACCATCCCTAGCAGTGGGAGGGTTGAGTGAGCCGCCTATCCATCATCAGGCACCTGTAGGGATGTGCCTACAGTGCCTTATGGTTTATCGGACCCTGCTTGCAAAAGTATTCACCCCTCTTGGCTTTGCACCTACTGTGTTACATTCCAACTTGTCATTTTAATGCTTACTAATCCTATTTTTTATGTGATGGATCTATACAAAATAGTCTAAGTTGGTGAATTAAAATGAGAAAAATATATATAAAAATGATTTTTTCAAAAATAATAATTTTGTCAAATTGGCATGTGTACTATATTCACCCCTTTTGCCATGAAGCCCCTAAAAGTCCTGGTACAACCAATTACCTTCAAAAGTCATATAGTTCATGAAATAATGTCCACCAATGTGGAATCTAAAGCTGGCCACTAACGATACAATCTTTTTCATCCAATCTTACCATTTCTATGTAATATAAGGTAACTGCCTAAATTATCCTTTCAATATATCACTCAGTTTACCCTTGTACTGCATATATTTGGTAAAATTGGATGAAAAAGATTGCATCATTAGTGCCCACCTTAAGTGTCACATCATGATCTGTTAATATAAAGCCACCTTTTTCAGAAATGCCCCAGAGGCTGCAACACCACTAAGCAAGAGGCATCACACCATGAAGACCAAGGAGCTCTCCAAACAAGTCAAGGAAAATGTTGCTGAGAAGTACAAGTCAGCGTTGGGTTATAACAAAAATATCCAAAGCTTTGAATATCACTGAAACACTATAAAATCCATCATCTTCAAATGCATAAAGAACATGGTATAACAGCAAACCTACCAAGAAAGAGTTGCCCACTAAAACTCACCGACCAGGCAAGGAGGGCATTAATCAGAGCGGCATAGAGACCCAAAGTAACCCAGCAGGGGTTGCAGAGTTCCACACCAGAGACTGAAGTACCTGTCCATAGGACCAGAATAAGCTGTACACTCCATAGAGCTAGGCTTTATAATTAATCACCCAGAAAAAAAAGCAATTGATTAGTGTTAAAAATAAGAAGGCCCATTTTGAATTTGCCAAAAGACATGTGGGCAACTGCCCCTAATGTATGAAGGATGATGCTCTGGACAGATGAGACTAAAATTGGACTTTCCGGTCACCAAGGAAAATGCTATGTCTGGTGCAAACCCAGCACATCCCCAAGAACACCATTGCTACAGTAAAACATGGCAGTGGCAGCATCTTGCTATGGGGATGTTTTTCAGCAGCAGAAACTGGGAAATTGGTCTGAGTTAAGGGAAAGATGGGTGTTCCTAAATACAGGGATAGTGTTGAGCAAAACTTGTTTCAGTCAGCCAGTGGTTTACGACTGGGACAGAGGTTCACCTTCCAGCAGGTCAATGAGCCAATGCATATTGCTAAAGCAACACTTAAGTGGTTTAATGGGAAAATGTGAAGGTGTTGAAATGGCATAATTGAAGTCCAGACCTTAATTCAATACAGAATCTTTGGTGAGGGAATGGGGAAGGCTCAGAACAGGATGATCCATAAGGCAACCTAGGCAGGTTCTTGGGACCTAGTGTCTGTCAAGGAGTCCACCTACTACCTTCTCTGATCCCTCTATGCCTCACTGATAAGACAATAAGGGAGCACCAATGCTACTACCTTGCCTGGGGCCCTATTTAATTTCAACCCATCTCTAGGAAGGGTAAAGGGGATTCTGGTGCAATGCAGAGGGCTGAGGGAAATTCCCCAAAGAGAAGCTTTGCTGAGCGCTGTTGAAGTCCTGTAATTGCAATTGTGAGCTATTGAAACTATTTGGATTGTGTTTTTTCCCTAGATATACACTAGTCAGCTTATGAAATGGGTAGCAGACCAGGGGTA
Source organism: Hyperolius riggenbachi (assembly GCF_040937935.1). NCBI lineage: Eukaryota > Metazoa > Chordata > Amphibia > Anura > Hyperoliidae > Hyperolius > Hyperolius riggenbachi. Next base: position 180,264,902 of record NC_090656.1, on the reverse strand, counting down.
AAAACATTTGGGAGACTACATGCATTGTGCTCATAAGTTTACATACCCTGACAGAACTTTTTTTCCAAGCGTTTTTCATATATGATTGATGATAACACAACTTTTCTTTCACTCATGGTTAGTGGTTGGCTGATGCCATTTATTGTCAAACAACTGTACTTACTCTTTTTAAACCATAATCACTACAGAAACTGCACAGGGACAATGATGCTCGGATACCCCCAATTACAGATTTGAGTAAATCTGGCCACGGCAGATTCAAAATCGGGATGAGCCGTGATCATGATCCGGATTTGAATCGAAGCTCCGAATTTGACTAAGATTTTAGCTGTGATTACGGATTTGACTTTAACATTAATAGCAAAGTCCCCATACATGCTACAATCACCAAAATTGCATGGATTATAAAGGTGATCATTGGCTACAACATGATCTACTTAACATATTCTGCAAATTTGGTGTTTATATCATGTAAGGGGGCTTTGCTATTAACCGTTAAAGTCGGCAGGTTTTCAGGTTATAATCATGACCGTGATCACAGCTAAATCCGTGATCATGAGCCGGATTTGGACCACGATCACAAGTGCATTCAGAACTGAATCTGAGATCTAGAGGCGATCATCAATTTGGAATCCGACCTCGTGATCAGGAAAAACAGCTCGTGATCACGGGTTACCTGTGAAAATGGGCCAGAATTGTGCCTTTTATACAATACAATACCATAACATTTCTATAGCGCTTTTCTCCCATAGAACTCAAATCGCTTTTATCAGGAAGGAAGGGGGGGGGGAGTGGCCCGGGTGGTAATAATGTCTGATTGGCTATCCTGCAGGACATGATTTCAGTGTAAAGGGTCTAAATTGTCACTATGGGACATTATAGGGAAAGTCTGAATGGCCAACATCATTTGTGCTACTCGCAAGCACATAAGTAGCATATGCTTGCCTGGAACCGTTTGCCATCTCTATCTACCTTTAAGTAGCATAGAAACATGAGTATGATAAACTCCATACCTATGTATAGAATAGCCATAAAATTAGGCAGAGCCCTGCTCCACATAAGCATGGCCCAACTCTATTCAAGGTCAGTCTCTGAGTGGCCTGCCACTTGTATTTATAACTGGTATTATACCACCAGAGATGCTCATTGACAGTCCTCAGAACTGTGTGGCCTGGTAGTCTTGTGATCCCTTTTACATGACTAATGTAGCTAGACTAGGCTTCCAGGACAATCAAGTCAACAGGGTCATCATCAGAAATAGCTCTACCCAGAGTCGGATCACCCCAAGGCAACTTAGGCAGGTGCCTAGGACCTCATAAGTGTCCAGGAGCCAGGCTGACACATTTTTTGACCACCATTCCCTATTCTATCTTATCAAAGCAGCCAGCAGGGGGTGCCAAATCTGCTATCCTGCCTAGGGCCCAATTTCATGCTAATCCTTCTCTGGCGTTACCATGATAGTGGTGATATTTTTCTCTGTTTAAAGGGACACTATTGTAATTTTTTAAAAAAAATACATACATAGTTTGTTTTTTTTCCCAGAGGAAAATGCATTATAATTGTTTTTCTATTTTGTTGTCACTTACTCTTGGTAGGTAAATGCTGATAGAGCTGACTTTGAACGAGTTTTTTTTCAGCATTACCTTTTTATTACCTTTTTATTTACCAATGCTCTCCCTGAAAAGGATCTATATGAAGTTGCCAGCCATCCTCCCAACTTTTTTTATTACTAAGAATCCCTCATGAGAAAACGGACTAATCCAAAACCTGACAGATCTGTCAAATGTTCACTACCTACTGTAAGCGATATTAACATAGGAAAAAATGTAATTTATATTGCACTTAATCTAGGAGAAATGCACATTTATGTGTATGTATTTAAAATTGTATAATTTTTCACAATAGTTGTCCTTTTAGGTAAATTTCACCCAGAGCTCTCCTTTAATAGCTAACATGTAAGATTTTGCATTTTTTTGCTTCAAAGAAGTTACTGTACTGTTTAGACGCATATGCTTTTAATATATATAAAATGTTACATTGTTTTTTTATGATGTGAACAACTGTAAATTATCATAAAGAGGAGCTGTCATATCTCAGTGTAAAGTAATACCTAGAAAAAAATGGTATTGCAGATTTACTATGCCAAAAAAACGAAAATAAAATAATTTGTTTAATAAAAACCTCAATGCCTTTAAAATGAATGTAAGTTCTGCTATATAACCCTGTAAGCGCTTCTCCCCAGAATTCATATTCAGTTATTGTCTGCTACCTAATTATGTACTTGCATATGCTAGGGACTAATTTAATCTTCATTACACATTGCCATATTGCAATTATACATGTGATCAGAGTGTTAACACATACTTAAACCTGTTATCTTGTTTGTCACCGAGTTTCAAAGAGGCACCTGTACAAGAAACAGCTGTCAGTTCCCCAAGATCATGCCACTGTTAAAGTAAATGAAAGACAATGGGGGCAATGTGAAATTAATGTAGTGATGATCTGAGCTTAATTCTGCAATTCATTATATTTTGTCATCTCTCCGTTGAACTGTACTGCGTGTTAAAGATGATATTCATAACGGTTTCTAATGAGATTAGTGACACGCCTCATAAAGGAGAACCAGTAACTCTGACAAGCTATTGAAATTGGAATGTGTTTAACTGGAAGAAAAAAATTAAATGTTTTACAAGTAAATTGTCTTCTTCTTTTTCATAATCCTAACAAAACAGATCACACATAACCTCTGGCTATGTTAAATGCAGTGACAACAAGTACAGAAATATCTCTGGCTTTGTTTAAAATTGCAGACAACTTTACTTCTGACATTATATTCCGTGCTAGTTAATTAGATGTAGAAACGTCAAAGGATTTTAAACAATTTTTATAGAAATCTGATAGAGGCTTTTACAATGGCGATACAATGGTGATTCTCACGTCCAGGCGGCTGCTGCGCGCTGCTTCGTGTGCCCGCACACTCCCGTGCCGCCCCCCATTAGCACTGAGATCAATGAATGTGAATATAGTTCCCATTCATCAATATAAGTCCCTGGCAAAAAAAAACGACATTTTTTTGGTGCCAACATTGGTACCGGGTTGTACTGAAGCTGCTGACATCTTGTCCACACACGAGAGATCTACATCGGATCGAGAGGCTGTGAGGTGGCCAATACCTCAGATGCTGTGACGGGCCCGTATAGGCCGCTGTATCTGGTGAGTGGGGACCTGAAGGGGGGAGTGAACTCAAGCAGTTACAATTCTAGATGAACATTATGTGTGGCTATATCATCGGCTGATTCGTGCACTGAATAACAGAACTTTATGGACTTTTGTATGCAGCGCTTTTTACCTATTTGTTTATATATAAAAAAAACGACGGCTTCTTAGGGGCACTTTGCACACATGATCAGGTATACCAGATTAGATGAATCACAGGAAAAGGTGCTTTGTACTTTGTATTCCTGTTGTGTACCTGGTATTGGTATCCTGTTGGTGGAAAAGTCAAAAGAATGTTTCTCCTCCGAATGTACAGTGTATATAAGCTGTGTGTTTTATGAGCTTGCTGGGTAATCTGTAACTCTGAGTGCTTTAAATCCTATCCCATAGAACCACATTAATCCATGCCATACACTGATGAGGATTTCAGGTTATAATCACGACCGTGATCACGAGCCGGATTAAGACCACGATCACAAGTGCTTTCAGAACTGAATCCGTGATCGAAAGGCGATCATCAATTTGGAATCCGACCTCGTGATCAGGAAAAACAGCTCGTGATCACGGGTTACCTGTGAAAATGGGCGCCAGAATTGTGCCTTTTATACAATACAATACAATAACATTTCTATAGCGCTTTTCTCCCATAGAACTCAAATCGCTTTTATCAGGAAGGAAGGGGGGGGGGGGTGGAGTGGCCCGGGTGGTAATAATGTCTGATTGGCTATCCTGCAGGACATGATTTCAGTGTAAAGGGTCTACCAGATTAGATGAATCACAGGAAAAGGTGCTTTGTACTTTGTATTCCTGTTGTGTACCTGGTATTGGTATCCTGTTGGTGGAAAAGTCAAAAGAATGTTTCTCCTCCGAATGTACAGTGTATATAAGCTGTGTGTTTTATGAGCTTGCTGGGTAATCTGTAACTCTGAGCGCTTTAAATCCTATCCCATAGAACCACATTAATCCATGCCATACACTGATGAGGATCAACCAATCTTAAACAGTCTGTATGCATGTTGGATTATTTTGGCTCTATACAAGCGGGTCGGGTGGTGTGGTTAGCTTACAGAGACAACAAAGGATGATTTGCATATTTAGCAGTGATGCATTGGGGGATTCATCATAGGCTCACTCCAACCTGAATAATCGCAAATACCTTCTGTTTTAAGAAGGCAAACTTTTGTTTCACATTGTATTTTAGTAAGAGGGATTACTGGTCCTTTGTAGCCTCTTACAAACCTAGGAGTTCTGGTTCACCATTAGCTTGCTGGGTAATCTGTAACTCTGTGTGTTTTAACATCTTGTTAATATAAAGGAACTAAGTCTGAAGAAGGCTTATTAGCTGAAAACTTACTTTTTATTTACCTCTAAGTTAGCCAATAAATGGTATCATCCTGATTTAAAACTTCTTGCGTTTACTGATGGCTAACGCGGTACAACACTCTGCTGCTTCTAAAATAACTATTGATTGTCAAAAGTTCTGTGCTGCTGGTGACTGCACAGTTATGCTTGGACTAACCAGTCCTACTGGCAAATGGCAGGGTAGCCAAAATGCCTTTTGGTGTTTCAGGGCGTAAATGATTGGCTCTATCTAAAAAAATAAATAAAAACACACTTACATAGAAAAACACACTTGGCTACAAACATACATTTCTAAACAGCAAAATCAGAAAGCTTCATCAGTCCCATCCAGACAACAAAAAGCTTTTCAGGCTTTTCATGCTGATTCATTACAAAGTTTTATAAATAATGAAAGGGAGCCTAATTCATTTTTGTTATAAAAGGCTTGATGGATCTTTATGGAAAATCTAGTGGATTGCAGCCATGTTTTCGTAGCTTGCCACTAGAAATTCCCTTCTCTTGGGCCACCCATTATTATTATACCCAAAGGCATGTCACATCTCTAAGATATTTCCTTGGATATAGAATAGTTTTAACATTATATATGTGGTTTGTTTTTCTACCAAATATACAAATCAACTAATAATAAATCTAAGAACTCCGAAAGGAAAATACATTTTCTGGTTAATTACTCAATGTTACTAAAATGCGTCATAAGTTTATTAAACAGTTTTGGAAATGTTCCACCGTATACCTTATTTGAGTTAAGAGAGAAAATATTGAAGTCAGCACTGACCTGAGATTTTCCTTTTCCTTAGCAAACAGAGACAACTGTCTCAAGTTAATTGTTAAATTAAATATTTTTTTTGTTTCGTGGTAACAGTACAGAAAAGCCCTTTTCTCAATTTGAATCTAAAACAAAAGAAAATGGACTTGATTGTAAACAACCTAACCCCGAGAACAGCTGAGTTCATAACTTAAAAACAAAGTTTAACTCATTTTTCCATTACTGTAAACATATTAAATGCTATTTATTGTGATTAAATGTGTGTGGCCCACTACAGTCTAAATAGGAACATTCTCATGGCTAAAATATCTAAACATCCCATAAGTTTAACATCATTATTAGAGATGGAAAATCTAAATATTAATTTTAATCCAAAGGTTAAAAAATTCAATCTTTCCAAACTAAACCCATTGTAATAACATCCTTTTTCTGTGAGTCCCTCTGTGTTCACAAAGATTCAGGCTACAGGTGGTATAAAGAAGTTGTTTATGTGATATTTTGACATGTGTAGTAAACAAAAGTATTAAGAAAAATGCTTTTCTTAAGCAAACATTTTAATAGCATCATGTCACAGTGAGAAATGCAAAACAATAATTTATTAAAAAGTTAATGAGCCTTGGCCTGTAATTTTCTGATTATGGAAACAATTATAATCCACGGTCCCTCCTACACCAGATTTCAACAACCACCTGCAGGAAAAATGTTATGTGAAGTTTCTAACAGAAATAGCTTAACCTGCCTTAAAGGAAACATTCTAGTTAAGTCAAATATTGGTGCACATAATTACTATTCAAGCTGTATTGTGATTTATTGTTGTTAAAATTACCTTTCCGTTCCTGTCTGCAAACAGTCCACTGCGCTATATATCTGCTAAAAATATTTATTTTATTTTTTTGCAGCCATGCTCAAAGAATTTAGTCTACAAAGAGAATATCTATCTATCTATCTATCTATCTATCTATCTATCTATCATTGTATTTTATGTAAAGAAAGATTAAGGGTCATTCCCCAGGCCATAACCCTTATGCAAGCTAATATTGCATGCCATGACCCTTATGCAAGCTGATATTGCCTGAACAAATTGATCAAGCAGCATGAGCAGCACAGTGGCGTAGTGGTTAGCGCTTTCACCTTGCAACACTGGGTCCCCGGTTCGAAAAGGCTAACATCTGCAAGGAGTTTGTATGTTCTCCCCGTCGCTGCGTGGGTTTCCACCAGATACTCCAGTTTCCTCCCACATCCCAAAAATATACAGATAAGATAATTGGCTTCCCCCTATATTGGTCCTAGACTACAATACATACACTGCACGATACATACACAGACATAAGACTATGGTAGGGATTAGATTGTGAGCCTCTCTGAGGCACAGTGACAAGACAATATATACTCTGTACAATGTTGCGTAAGAAATTGGTGCTATATAACTACAAAATACCGTGGTGGCAAATTTTCAAAGGCACTGAAACTGGGGCCTCAATAGAGGGCCAAATTAGCATTAGTTAATCCCACTATATTCATTATTCATTCAAATATCCCCTCCCCCCCCCCCCCCCCCACACACACACACACTTATCATTCAGCTGCCCGATGGCAGGAGTGGTGCCATGTAACATACCATCTGGTGGCATCAGCAATGAGCCAGGAGCGGCAGGGAGCTGGACCTCAGCTAAAACCAGAGTTGGAGGGCGGTAGCTTTACCAGTATAGATGTGGAGAGTGCCTCTGTATTCTGGAGCCCAGAAACCCCTTTCAGAGGCTGCTGCAGAAAAAACATGCAGAACACTATCCAGCTGCACTTCTCCACCAGGAGCAGTCCGGAGTCCTTCTCACCAGCTTTGCCCAGGATAAGGGCTTGAGTGTGGGCAGAGTCTTGGACACCCTATTTCTGCTACTTTATGTCTCCACTGCCTGTGAAAAGGTACTCAGAATGGTAGTACTTGTAACCCTAGATTCCAGCAGAGGTCCAGCTCCCTGCTGCTCCTAGCTCTGTGAAGTCTGATAAATACGGGGAAAATTTATTTGAATGATTAATGGATTTAGATACAGTTGGGTGAATTGATGCTGAATTGGAATGCTGTTTAATACCTTGTTTCAGTGTCTTTTTGAAATTCATCCAGTGCTGCCGCTGCAGATAGAAGACTGAATGGAGTAGCTGATTTCTGATGAATTAGCTGCTCTTCAAGAGGCTGCTTGGTCGATGGTTAAATATGTAACTAAAATTAATTTAATTAATGATTTTTACCAGGGATCCCTGTCAATTAAGTAATGCAGCAAAAAGGAAGCCCAGCTCTTTGAATTTTCAGCAGGTGTTTCCTTCTAGTCCATTGAGTGAGAAATCCTCATCAGGAATGATTTGCATTGGTCCAGATCAATGAGTCCATGGTAGAGATGCTCACTGAATTCCGTGGAATTCAGATTTCTGCAATTCCGATCGGAAATTGGCAATTCCGTTCCGTCGCATCGGAATGGAATTGCTATAGTGCTAAACGGTAATTCCGGAATTGCTATTCGGAATTCCGTCGGAATGCAGATTTTTTCAGCCAATCAGAAGGGAGACCCTAGACAGAAGCTTAAAAGTGAAACCAATAGGATTTCTGCATAAAAATCGGAATTTCTGCACCAATTAGAGTCTTAACAAAAACCAACCAATCCTATGTTAGCAATCAGCTCCCTAGCTACCTATCATCAGCTATCCCACCCATTTTGTATATAAGTGAGGTGTGCAGTCACAAAGCTTGTGGGTTTCAGTCTGGTGTTGGAGAGGAGAGACAGACCCATGTTCGTTGTTTCAACATAAAACAATAGTCTTTTTAAAGACTGTATATAAACCAAAAGTCTTTTTAAAGACTGTGAGAGAGTTAGATTGGTGTGAGCTATATTAGTAGTAGTAGCTAGCTAGCTAGGTGTATTTGTGAGAGAGTGACAGACAGATTGTTAATTTGAGTGATAGATTGTAGTGTAGTGTGTTAGTAGTTGCTGTGTGGAGAGAGGGTTAGACAGAGCCAGCCAGGCCACAGGCTTAGTGTTTGACAGAGTGAGAGTGAGTTAGGTGATTGCTTAGTTGAGTGTAGTGCACGTTTTTTTTGTTTTGTTTTCTAAGTTCATTTTTGTTTTTTTGTTTTCTTTACTTAGTTTTTTTTTTAATTTATTTAATTTATTTCACCCCCTTACTTTGTTATCTGTTCTGTCGTTCATACCCCTTCCTCAATAACATCTGTGGCCCCAAAACAATGGAGCAAGAGCAGCAGCAATTTCCTGCCACTCCTAAAAGAAAATGGAGTGATGGTGGTGGTGGATCACATGAAGTGATCAGGTTAAGGGTGGCAGCAGCAGCAGCAGGAAGCTCTTCCCCCTGGTCAGAGATGTGTTTCCTGAAAATGTTGACAGAGCAGCAGGCGAAGAGAGTTGTCGATTATTTAGATCAGGAACCCTCTACCCAGTCTGAGGAACTTGAAGCTAGTTGCAGCAGCACCAGTAGTGGCCGCCAGGTTCCTCATGACCAGAACCCAACCGCAGCTGCTTCTCTTGACGAGGTTTCTTCCTCCCAGTACTCTCCTCCAGAAGTAAAGTACACCTACGTCGATGAGAGAGATGTGCAGAAGGATTGGAAGGAGGCATTGGAGGAGACCATGGGACCAAGCTCCCAAGAAGTAGTGGGTTCTGTGGTGACAGAAATGGCCCCTGTGGTTTCTTCATCTAGTGTCGCCAGTCAACATCACCACCAGTCAACTACAGAGGTGTTTGGTGGCCAGGTGACGGGTCCAGAAGAGTCACTTATGGGTTCCAGTGCCTTGGTTGAACTGGATGATATTTTGGATGATGAGGCGGCTGATCCAACGTGGTCGCCATCTTGTGGGTTAGGCACTAGCAGGCGTGAGCAGCATGGAGAAACAGAGGAGACGGTTGGCCAGCAGCCTGCAAGTGCTTTCCCGTCTGTCAGTACCCACCAGTCCAATGCTGAGCATGGACGTGCTAGAACAGGTCGCACCACTCGCACCACAGCTCCACATGCACACACGTCCCCATCATGGAATTATTTTACTGTTCTGGAAGAGGATGAATCCAGGGCAGTCTGTTCTGTGTGCCGTAAATCGGTGAGCAGAGGCAAATAGGGCATCGGGTTCGGCACTTCAGGGCTGATAAGCCAGCACATTGTGGAGTGTGTCGGTCGGTCTATGGATCACGCTGTCGGTGGCAAGGTGCACTTCACTATGGATAGCTGAAGCAGCAGGCATGGGCAGGGAAAGTATCTCACGTTTACCGTCCATTGGGTCACCCTCCATGGTACTGCTGAGGAGGATGCAAGACCTGGGACATCTCAGCTGGTGGTGCTGCCACGTGGGTTGAAGGGAAGGCATGTTTTACTTCCCTCTGCTACCTGTTCTGTCCAAGGCCAGTCCGTCGTTACTGAGCCTCCCAGCAAGTGCTCCCACTCCTACACTGGACTGCAGCACCATTGATGCCAAGCAGTGCTGAAACTGGAATCCATGGTAGTGTTGATCGAACAGTGCTCGGCACTGTTCGTTATTCCCTGAACATTAGCGTGTTCGTGTCGAGCTCGGCCGCGCTGTTCGGTCTCCTCCCCTCGCTTATTGGCGCCTTTGCAGGCAGCGACGATGCTTTTTCCACAGCTATGGTCACACAGCCTAGCTGGCTGTGACAATAGCAGTGATTGGCCGAGCGGGTCACGTGGTTTGGGTTTGTAAATACACAAACGCGTGCTGGCTCCGCCATTTGCATGGGGGTTTAGCTTGGGGTAGGTAGGAGACAGAGCTAGCGGTTAGGTGCCAGCACTGCCAGCCAGGCCAGGCACAGTGCCCAGCCTCACCACCACTGCCAGCAGCAGCCACAGTGCCCCAGCCTCACCACCGCCAGGCATTGGCAGCAGCCACAGTGCCCCAGCCTTACCACTGCCAGCAGCTACTGCCAGCCCACTGCCATCAGGAACTGCCAGCAGTCACTGCGCCCATTGTTTTTGTTGCCAGGCCAGCCACAGTGCACCTGCCTCACCACTGCCAGCAGCCACCGTGCCCATCATTTTGTTGCCAGCCACAGTGCACCTGCCTCACCACTGTCAGCAGCCACCGTGCCCATCATATTTGGTCCCAGTTTCAGTGCCAGCTGGGAACAGTTGTGCCCATAAAAAAACACAGTTTATTAAATTTACTGTTGCTTATTGTTGGGGGAAAAAAAAACAGTACGTTCAGTGCCTGCACTGCTCTGCAAACATGAGTTCCTGCTTTTATTCTGAGCCTAAGATCTATGGGTAAACACACACACACACACACACACTATTTCCAACCCATTTTGCAGAAGTTTGCCTCATTTTGCAAGTTTTTTCAGGCTCGGGTCCCCCTTGACTTCAATTAGGCTCGGTGTTCGGCCGAATATCCCAAACATCTGGACCATGTTCGGCCGAGCCGACCCGAGCCCGAATATCTGGGTGTTTGAACACTAATCCATGGATGAGAACAGGTAAACCGGATCTGTAATCCTTGCAGCCTTACAGGATCAGATTCGGCAGTGGCTTTTCCCCTGAAAACTGGAGACAGGTGTAGTAGTGTCTGATAATGGTGCCGACATGGAGGCCGCGATTTCGCAAGGTGGCTACACTCCCTTACCTTGCATGGCCCACGTCTTCAACCTATCAGTGCATAAATCTTTAATCATGAGTGTTTACTTGTTATTCAAATGAGGATTAATTACAGCATCTTAGTGCAGGGATTGGAAGGGTTATTTACCCATAAATCCACCTCCAAGCCGGAAGGAGAAAATAACGGCAGCGAGGCTTGGAACGCTGCTATTGGGACGCATAAACCTATATGGAGCGCAGGGAGGAATGTGGATTTATGGGTAAATAACCCTTACAATCCCTGCGCTCAGCTGCAGTAATTAATCCTCATTTGAATTATTTATGATTAACGTCGAAGATCATTCCTGCTCCCTGGCCTACTTTAATTGCTCTGCGACCACCTAACACAGGGCTGCCTAACGCTGATTGGTGTCAGGAGTGGTGGGTGGAGATGTACACAGCCTGCCAGTCGCAATCAGAGCTGACACACTGTTAGGAAACAAAAACTGTAATTTTAGCTTGTACAGCACTGCGATCTAGTGCAGCGCTGTATTGGGGACAGTCCTGTCACTTGGCTGTCCCCTGGAGTGGCTCACAAAGTGATCCCTCTCATAGGCTGATGCCTACGAGAAGTGATCACAGTTATTGGATCTCGGGGGGAGGGAGGGAAGATGGAAGGAATAAATAAAGCATAAGAGGCAAACAAATATAGCATTTTTAATAAAAAAAAAAAAACAATAAAATTAATTTTAAAAAATAAATAAAAATTGCAGAAGCAATCAGATCCCACCAACAGAAAGCTCTGTTGGTGGGCAGAAAAGGAGGCAAGATTCATTTGGGTGGTAATTTGTACAGCCGAGCAATAAACTGTTAAAGCTGCAGATTGCAGAATTGAAAAAAAAAATTGCGTGGTCACTGGAGGGTGTAAGCCTGTGGTCCTCAAGTGGTTAAATGCATCCCGAGCACTGTAATAATGTAAGCAATATTATCTACTTGAGGACCGCAGTGTTAAACCCCCCTTAAGACCAGGCCATTTTTCATTAAATAGGCCACTGCAGTTATTTAACTCAGCACACAAGTGATCCCCCCCCCCCCCCCCACACACACACACACTTTTCTCCCCAGCAACAGAGCTTTCTGTTGGTGGGGTCTGATTGCTACCCCAGTGTATATTTTCGGGTTTTTTTTACAAATAAATATTTATCTTATTTATGTTGTAATAAAAATAACTATTTTTTTATTTATTTTACTGTGTTCCCGCCCTCCCTTCCTTTCGCCAGCCAATTACTGTGAACTGTGACTGGCTGTCATAAGCTTCAACCTATGACAGCCGATCACCCCTGAGCCTCTGGAGGGGACAACCGTGTCACACAGCTGTCCCCAGTACAGCGTTGCCTTAGATTGCAGCGATGTAAGGAATGAAAATACAGCTGTTTTGCTGTCTAACAGTCTCCTAGTGACGATAGCCGCTGGGAGACTGAAGGCGGGGTGGAGCTCCGCCTAACAAGCGAAGATGCGCGTGCATCAGCGTACACGGTCTCCTGCAAACAGGCCCACAGGACCTTACACCGACCGGCGTTAGGCGGTCCTGGGGCTGTCGCCGCAGCCACACCCATCGGCGTGACGTGGTCGGCAAATAGTTAAAGGGGTACAAGACCAGTAAAATAGAAGGAACAACTACAGGGTAGTGCTATAATGAGGAGCATTATAATGCAACTTTCAGTTAAGGATGCATAATCCGCTTCCACAGAAATAGAATTTCTGCACTTGAAAATTGGATTTCAGCAGAAGAAATACCGCATTACCACAACTCAGTAATTTTAGCCCAATTACAGAATTTGGAAGCATTGGACCAATCAGAAAATGTAAGTAAACAGAGAATGCAAAAGAATTACCACCCCCCCCCCCCCCCCCCCCCCAAAGAAAGACTTCTCGGAAATCAGCGGAATCGGTTATCATCATTGGCGGAAATCAGAACTACCACGGAACTGGAAATTGTCTTTTCCTACCATTTATACTTCCAGTGGTCATGCATAAATTGAAGCAATAGAGGAGTAGATATGTGCACTAGAATGTGAAAGGACTTTGGAACTCACTGGTGCTGCTCTCTTCAAACACGAGATAGGTTGTACACATACTGAAAGACAAATGGAACAGAGAGCGCTCCTTGGTGTATTACCCTTTATTCACTAAATGATGCACTTCAAAGGACAACTGAAGTGAGAGGGATATGGAGGCTGCCATATTAACTCCTTTAAGCAATACAAATTACCTGGCTATCCTGCTGATTCTCTGCCTATAACACCTTTAGCCATAGACCCTGAACAAGCACATGCAGATTATTATTTTTTATTATTATTATTTAGTATTTATATAGCGCCGACATATTACGCAGCGCTGTACAGTGTATATATATATATATATATCTTGTCACTAACTGTCCCTCAAAGGAGCTCACAATCTAATCCCTACCACTGCCATATGTCTATATTATGTAGTGTAAGTACTGTAGTCAGATACTGTACTGTACTGCAGATCAGGAGTTTCTGACATTACTGGCAGTTCTGACTAGATTAGCTACAATCTTGTTTCTGGTGTTATTCAGACAATACTGCAGCCAAATAGATCAGCAGGGCTGCCATGGAACTGGTATTGTTTAAAAGGAAATAAATATGGCACCCTCCATATTCTTCTCACTTCAGTTGTCCTTTCAAAATTGCAGGTACGATATAAAACTTATGTAGGCTTATCTGCTCAGTTGAGGGAATTGCTAACGCCTCCGCAATCAACCAAGGCCAACAGGATAGTGTGATCATATCACCGACCTGGAGTGAATTGAAGTCTCTCAAGCGGCAGTTAAGCAACAGCTGATATACAGTAGCTGGCTCTGTTACTTAAAGGACAACTGAAGTGAAAAATATATGGAGGCTGCCATATTTATTTCCTTTTATACAATACCAGTCCTGCTGGTCTATTAGGATGCAGTAGTGTCTGAATAATGGCAGAAACAAGCATGAAGCTAAGCTTTCAGATCTGACAATAATGTCAGACACACCTGATCTGCTGCATGCTTGTTCCAGGTCTATGGCTAAAAGTATTAGAGGCAGAGGATCAGCAGGATAGCCAGGCAACTGGTATTGCTTAAAAGAAATAAATATGGCAGCCTCCATACATCTCTTGCTTCAGTTGCCCTTTAAAGAGGAACTCCAGTGAAAATAACGTAATGAACACATTTTTTTTGCTTAATTTTTGCAATAATTATGTATATATGATTTAGTCAGTGTTTGCCCATTGTATAATCTTTCCTCTCCCTGATTTACATTCTGACATGTATTATATGGTGACATTTTTACTGCTGGCAGGTGATGTCAGTGGAAGTAGCTGCTGCTTGTTTTTTTGGCAGTTGGAAACAGTTATTTCCCACAGTGCAACAAGGCTCCCACAGTGTGATGTCAGCACCATGGTCATCACACTGTGGGAGCGGTTTCAACACAATATCAGCTATACAGAGCCCCCTGTGATGATCCGTTTGAGGAAAGGAAAATATTTTTCATGGGAAAGGAGGTATCAGCTACTGATTGGGATGAAGTTCAATCCTTAGTCACGGTTTTTCTTTAAGCACCACTTGCTCTGTGACTCACCTGACCTGAGGAAGACGCTGTGCATTGAAATGTGTAGACTAAGGTCCAGGCAGATAAGGATAAGCCTAAATAAGTTTTATATCTTGTACATGCAATTCTTAAAGCACATCATTTTGCAAATAAAGGGTAATACACCAAGAAGCGTTCTTTGTTCCGCTTGTCTTTCAAATGCAGTGAAGTATCAGATGTCGATTAGCATTGAGCCTCAGCTTTGTGAAAAGAGAATATGGACCCCTAAAGATGAAGGTCATGCAGTATAGTGGATGATCCAGTGGAGACACACGTGAACCGGGCCTTCGGGTGGGTGAGGGAGGGTGCAGCAGCCGGGCGGGTGGGTGAACGAGGGTTAAAACATACAGATTCCTGAAGCCGGCGGTAGAGAGGGATTAAGGCTTCCATTTCCTCCCACGTCATGGGATTACACGACTCGTCATGTGACTAGTCAGGAGTGGTCGTGTAGTCACATGACACGGAAGAAGATGAAAGCCTGAAACCCTCTCTACTGCCAACTTCAGGAATCAGTATGTTTTAACCCTCACTCACCCACCTGCCCTGCTGCTGCATTCTCCCTCACCCACCCGGCTGCTGCACCCTCCCTCACCTGGCAAACAGAGTAAAAACGAATCCGATCGATCAATAATCAGATCCGTTTTACAGATCCGTTTGCCAGTGTGCACTAAGCCATCTGGATCTGGTGAACCAGAGACCAGATCCGTTGTACCGAATCAGTTTGGCTTAAAAAGGCAATGTGAACCAAGCCAAAGACTTTAATACCAAGCCTGCATGCAACAAGTTAAAATAACGTGATCCATTACAACACAGTACTGTGAACAGGGCCATAGAATTGTATGGGCAGTGAGTTTACATGCAGAATTTTTCTGCAATGCAACTGATGATCACTGTGAACAGGGCCTTAAATTAACGAAAGGTCTGTGACAAACATAAGCTGACAGGGTCATCAAAACTTCAGCACCTTAGTAGCTAAGCTGATTTGACTGCCACATCAGGTAAAGACCAGTGTGCCTCCATGATTGTGTTTACTCAGGTATTTTACAGTGAATCACAAATTAAGGAACAGGAAAAGGTATTAATTAACCTTCTTGGTATTGCAGTTGTTTGAAATGTTAATCAATATCTTATTTCTTAGCTAACAACTATTTATAACAACAGACAATATGGCTGCACTCTAAATTCTGAGTATCAGCTAAAGACCAAACAAATGCTGGGAGTAGGTGGTGAGTTTTCTGTGCAAGAAAATAAAAGGTTACAGTGTGAGTATGTAGAAACGCTGTTAGAGATTTACTAAAGTTTTTTTGTGCTGGAAAAAGAGGAGGTGTCACTAGAAAACCGGCTTTATACTCCTTAAAAATTGTCTGCTAACTGGTGGCGAGTAGTCTACAACCCTCACCTAATGCTGGATCCACACCATACAATTTTTTTTAGCAGATTTACCTTCCAGATTGATTATTTCCAGCATGTCCGATCTGAGGATCGATCGATTTTTTGATCGATTTCCATAGAAATGAATGGAAATCGATCAGAAAATCGCTCAAAAAGGCTTGGCTTTAGAGCAGGGGAGTCAAACTCAACCATGTAAGGGGCCAACATCTAAAACACAGTCTAAAACAAGTTGAGGGCCAAATTGTTTATTAAGATATAACATTTATTGAACAGTCTGAAACTTAGTTGCGTACCTATTGCAAACAAGTGGGGGAGGGTTAGCTCCTCCCCTCTTCTGCAGAGTAGCACAGTGGAGCAGTTGAATATTTACCTTCACCACTGCTGCTTTGGCAGAAAAGGATCAAGATGAAATGTAGCTCAAGGCAAGATGCTAGCCTTCCCTTCCCCATAGTCCTTTTGGTAAAGTGAAGTGGTGGTGGGGTTTACTAGCCACACAAGAGTTTGTTTTCCCTCCAAGAGGGAGTCCCATGGTAATTTTGCTGAGGGGTCCCTCCCATAGGTTGTTGCTGCATGCCACCTCAAATTGACAACATTTCAACCAGAAACACTGTAAAAGATATGCTCCTCTGCACGGGAAGGTAGTGTGCTGCTGTTCTTTTAATGCTTACAATAATGCAAATTTGGAGCTGTGGAGGGCCACACAAAATGGCAAGGAGGACCACCTTCGGCCCACAGGCCTTGTGTTTGACACCTGTACTTTAGAGCAACCTAACCTTGCATTATAAGTTATCTTTCACCATCTGTTAAATTACATTTGTCAGAAATAAGGAAATGCATTTATTTGGAGAACTACAATACCACCAAGCTATACCAAACAAGTTAATGCAGCTAGTTTTCAACAGTAAACCAAAATCTGATATACTGTCTGCAAATCTCCCTCTCAGTTTGTATTTTTAATCCTTAGTTATACAATACATTTTTTCTCTTTATAATTAACTTGTAATCCTGGGGCATTTGGGTTAGGAGGTCAAATATAGTTTGGCAATGATTTAACTGGAAATGAGTCATTTCTCTTGAATAAACAAAGACATGTCACTGAATATGACCAAATCAACAAGAGGCTAGAAATATTTTTTAAGTAATAAATTGCTGAAGGCCACATATTTGCTTTGGTAAGATGCACACAGATCACTTTACTGAGCAGTTTACATTTATGATGGAACACAATAGTTCCGGGATTTATTTTATGAGTGTAAGATTCTACCTCTACGGCTAATCTTAAAGTACACCAGTTATGCTTTGAGCGTCTAGACGTAATTGCATGTTATTTTTTCAGTGTTATGGTGTCTGCGTCATAATATGTTAATATGCTTCAGAAATAATTTTTTTGTGTGTATTTTATCTTTATTAAATACTTAAACATGCCGTACTAACATTAGAAATGTTCATACTCTGCATTAAGAACTCTATTTTAATGTTTAAAATATAGAATACCTTATAAGAAATAGACTCTTCTTAGCACAATTAAAGGGAGACTGAAGCAAGAAAAAAAAACTTATGATATAATGAATTGTATGTGTAATACTGATAATAAATAGAACATTATTAGCAAAGAAAATAGTCTCATATTTTAATTTTCAGATATTTAGCTTTTTATTTTAAAACATTGCATAATTCTGTCATATTTGCAATTGCAAGCCACACTCTGTATTCTAAACTGTAAATCAGAGCATAACTAAAGACTCATAATTACATAGTTATTTGGGTTGAAAAAAACGTACGTTCATCAAGTTCAACCAGAACTGCTCCCTCACATATCCCTGTTGATCCAGAGGAAGGCGAAAAACCCTTACAAGGCATGGTCCAATTAGCCCCAAAAGGGAAAAACTCCAGATGGCAATCAGATAAAATCCCTGGATCAACACCACCAGGCATTACCTAGTAATATAGCCATGGATGTCTTTCAATGCCAGGAAAGAATCTAAGCCCCCTTTAAATGAAGATATATATTTGCCATAACTACTTCCTGTAGCAATGCATTCCACATCTTAATCACTCTTACTGTAAAGAATCCTTACCTAAATAAATGGCGAAAACATTTTTCCTCCATGTGCAGATCATGTTCTCTAGTCCTTTGTGAAGGCAAAGGGACAAAAAGCTCATCCGCAGTAAAACTGATCTCAAAATCTGTCTCTGACTGTTTCTTTGAGTTATAAGTGCTCTAGAAAACAGCGACCCAAGTTGAGTCGGAGAACTCAGAGGAGCTCTTTTGCATAGATAACAACTGACGTTTCTTAACACTTCCTCTACTGGAAACAATATTAGAATAAATTATGTGCTACTATTATAAGTTTGCTTCAGTGTCACTTTAACCACTTCACCACTTAGGGGTTTTACCCCTTGAGCACCAGAGTAATTTTCACCTTTCAGCATTCCTTCCATTCATTCGTCTATAACTTTATCATTACTTATCACAATGAAATGAACTATATCTTGTTTTTTCCGCCACCAATTAGGCTTTCTTTAGGTGGGACATTATGCCAAGAATTATTTTATTCTAAATATGTTTTAATGGGAAAATAGGAAAAATGTGGGAAAAAATTCATTATTTTTCAGTTTTCGGCCATTATAGTTTTTAAATAATGCATGCTACTGTAATTAAAACCCATGAAATGTATTTGCCCATTTGTCCCGGTTATAAAACAACTTAAATTATGTCCATATCACAATGTTTGGCGCCAATATTTTATTTGGAAATAAAGGTGCATTTTTTTCAGTTTTGCGTCCATCCCTAATTACAAGCCCATAGTTTATAAAGTAACAGTGTTGTACCCTCCTGACATAAATATTTAAAAAGTTCAGTCCCTAAGGTAACTATTTATGTATTTTTTTTTATTGTAAATTTTTTTATTTTTTTTTTTATTCCAAAAAAAAATAAAAATTGAGGAGTGTGGGAGGTAATGAGTTATTTTTTTGTGTAAAAGTAGTGTATTTGTATGTGGAAAATGCTTTAGGGTGTAATTTTACTATTTGGCCACAAGATGGCCACAGTAACATTTTATTTATGTGACCTGCAAGCGTCCGGAAGGACGCTTGCAGGAAGTACAAAGAGGCTGGGAACTTTTTTTTTCCTTCACAATGATCGCTGCTTCTCGTAGAAGCAGCGGATCATTGCGGGGGCTTAGATCAAGGAACGGGAATGGATTTTCCCGTTCATTGATCTCCGGGCGAGCGGGCGGCAGCGTGCATGCGAGCGAGAGTGCGCACATAAGCGTGCTGGAGCGCGGGCAGCGGCGGGAGCGCGGGAAGTACGGATTTCTCCGTCCCTGGTGGTAAAAGGATGGAAAAAGGGACGGAGAAATGCGTACGGGTGGGGGTAAAGTTGTAAAAGTCATTTAAAAAAAAATACATACAAATGAATTGCTGTCTTTAGAACAGTCAGGCAATAATGTAAAATATTTTATAAGTTTTAATTATTACATAATTATGTTTTTTTCACTTTTTGTTTTTTCATTA
Source organism: Hyperolius riggenbachi (assembly GCF_040937935.1). Classification (NCBI taxonomy): domain Eukaryota; kingdom Metazoa; phylum Chordata; class Amphibia; order Anura; family Hyperoliidae; genus Hyperolius; species Hyperolius riggenbachi. Next base: position 180,245,426 of record NC_090656.1, on the reverse strand, counting down.
TTGCTGTAAAAACAAATGCTCAGCTTGTAGATGAATTGGCCTTAAAGGGATACTGTAGGGGGGTCGGGGGAAAATGAGTTGAAGTTCCCTGGGGCTTCTAATGGTCCCCCACAGACATCCTGTGCCTGCGCAGCCACTCACCAATGCTCTGGCCCAGCCTCTGGTTCACTTCTGGAATTTCAGACTTTAAAGTCTGAAAACCACTGCGCCTGCATTGCCGTGTCCTCGCTCCCGCTGATGTCACCAGGAGTTTATAGCACAAGCCCAGTATGGTCTGTGCCTGCACCGTGCGTTCCTGGTGACATCAGGGGAAGCAAGGACACGGCAACGCAGGCGCAGTGGTTTTCAGACTTTAAAGTCTGAAATTCCAGAAGTGAACCAGAAGCGGGGCCAGAGCATCGGTGAGTGGCTGCACGGATACAGGATGCCTGCGGGGGACCATTAGAAGCCCCGGGTAACTTCAACTCATTTTCCCCCGACCCCCCTACAGTATCCCTTTAAAGGAGAACTTGAACATATGCTATATAAAAACATCCACCAGAAATAGAAGTTTTTGCACTTAACCTACCTGGCGTTCTGATTCCCGCGGCCGCGGGAACGTTTTTTGCATATATTTTTTTTTCTTTTTCATGTAGCTAGCCTAGCGCCTAGTTCTGAACGGGATTTCCTGGAGGGCTTCCCCCGTCGCCATGGCGACCCACGTCGTGACGTCATCGACGTCGGCGACATCACAGGGAGACCCGATCCACCCCTCAACGCTGCCTGGCACTGATTGGCCAGGCAGCGCACGGGGTCTCGTCTGGGGGGGCCCTGCATCGCGGCGGGTAGCGGCGGATTGGCAGCGGCGATCGGGTAAGGCACGCAGCAAGCAAAGTGCTTGCTGCGTGTTTTAAAAAAAAAGATTATTCAAATCGGCCCAGCAGGGCCTGAGCGGTGGCCTCCGGCGTCTCTGGATGAGCCTAGCTCATCCAGAACGCTAGGGAGGTTAACCGTTGAACACCATTTTTTCCCTTGAAATACAAAATTGCTGAAAACAGCATTTTGGCGATTGGAAATACCACGTACCACAGAGTGAGTTTCAATGCCCTTTCAAACTGCGGTTTATTTTTATCCACTGTTTTGTTAAAAAAATGTTTAAATAGGCAGAGGGCAGCTTCTATGGTTTTTTAAAGATAACTAAAATGTTTTAGCAGCTGTAATGCAAATAATCTGTATCTGGTTATCTCTCCAGGCTCATTCAAATAAGTGAGCCAGCCAGCTGCCTAGAGAGAAGGTTTGAAACATATGCAGATAATAACTTGTAAAGGAAAAAAAATGAAATAATATAAATTACAGATATTGTTCATTTAAGCACAAAATCCAATGACACTATAGGGAATTCTCCTTTGAAATTGTGACCACACTTTGCAGTAGTTTCCCTATAACGCCCAGATGATAAAGCTGAGCTTACAGATGTCAGTGCATGAGGAAATAGATGAAGGCTGATAGATGTATGTCCTCTTCAATAGAGGCAGTGCTGGAGTCTGCCACAGAAAGGGCAGAGCATCAGGGCAGAGCAGCTAGATCTTTGATTGACTGGAGTAGATGTACTTCAATTAACAATGCAGTGCTGAGGTTCATTCATGTAAACTCATGTGATGATCTATACACCTGATAAAGTACACAATCCCCTCACATGCAGCTCTGAGGATTATGTACAGTGCTCCCCCAGCCTCAACTAAGAAAATATGCAGGTTACTGGAAAAAAGAAGTAAAAAATAGGGGCCTTAAAGAGATATTAACCCCCTTGCCGTTCTGATTCTTTCCAGATTGTAGGGTCTTAAAAGAGGTGCAATTTTTTTCCACTCTTTCAGACCCTAAAACCTGAAAAAAAAATCATTCTGGCAGGGAGATCTGCAGCAGAATAAAAAAATTTACCTTCCTGGGCTCCGGCGCTGCAATTTTCAATTTGTCCACTAGATGGTGCTAATATACATATAAACGAACTCTATTTTTCTCTAAAATAGAGAAGTTCGTTTAAAAAATTAGCCCCGCCCCGATGACGTCACGCCACCAGCACCGCTCCGATTGGCCGTCGGGTCCCCGGAAGAATAACGGGGACATGGGGATCCCGGCAGCCAGGGAAACACCCCACACTGCCGGTGAGAGAGGCTGGAGTCCCGCTGCACAGCGCGATCGCGCGCGGGACTCCACAACTAAAGGTACAGCGCTGCACTCCCTACCCCGACCTGAGCTCGGGATCACCACTAGCAGCTTCTTTTTTCTACCCTGAGCTCAGGTCGGGAAAACCGCCAAGGAGGTTAATATTTTTGCCAAAAGTTACATTTTCAATGTTATATTCCATTCTTACGAAATATAGCAAGGGTTAGGAGGCGCCCAGGATGAATAAAACTTTGCTAAAAGCACAATAAAATAAGAAAATAGGAGGTGGCTTACCTCGCCAATGACACTAAAGGGTTTCATAACAAGAATATTTTTATTTTCACAGGCAACACGTTTTGTGGGTCAGGGCCAGTAAGTTGGATTATCAGTTTCTAAAAATAAGTGTTAGAAAATCACAGCCTTTTCCTAGGCCTGGAAGCTGTACTTTGTGTTTCAATACTGACAGGTTTTATCTCTCCTGATAGCATACTTGCCTCTATGCCAGTTGAGACTCAGCTTGATTTTTAATTTCAAGAGCAAGAAGTGTTTGCTTGCTTGCTGCTCTACACCTGCCCTCCCCCACACACACACACACCCATCTACACCATCCAATGCTTTGTCCGATCCGATTCATGATTCGATTCAATATGAATCAAATTGAATTGAATCATGAATTGGACAGGTCAGATTAAATCGAGTCAATTAATCGAATCAAATTGAATTGGACAAAGAATCGTATGGTGTAGATGGGGCTGATTCTGGCTGATTCTTCCAGCAGCTGATAACAGATGACTCTCTGCACAGACCAGAAGTCTGGTTGCCAGGCAACAATGTAAACACCTATGGAGCCATTATTATAACAGCTGTAACGGCGATTCCTGCCAGCAATGGATTACACCAATGAAAACTAGGTAGGCAGCAGTTATATTTGTGAAATGAAAGTAAAAAAAAAAACACCCCTAACAAATGGATAAGCCTCACAGTCCGTCATCCGTCACTGTTTACATTACATGGTGTATTGATGAAACCATTCATTTTTTTAAAAAAAACGCTTTACACTATTTTAGAAGGATGTTTAATAGTTTATGCATAAATCACTTTTTATTTTGTTCCTCATTCGCGAAAGAGGTCCTTTAAGACGACAAGTGTGTAATATACTTCTGTGTTCCTGAATGTCAGGAGTCAGGAACCTTTTTGGCTGAGAGAGCCATGAACACCACATATTTTAAAATGTAATTCCATGAGTGCCATACAATATGTTTCAAACTGGGACAGTAGGGCTCACGTCCCTGTTGCCATGGTGATGTGAATACAGTTGATCTGACAGGCAGCGGAAGTGTCAGACATGTCAGCTTCTTCAGCTTCTCTTGGGTTTCAGCAACATCAGCAATTTCCCTCGAGAACCAGACAGTAGAAATATAGTCTAACAGCCTGTACAATTAGCTAGCTTACTTGGGGGTTGATTCACTTTTTAGGACGAGATCCTCGCACTTTGGGCCAATAGGCCTCCTGTCAAGTGACAGGCAGCCTATTGGGACAATTAAAGTGCGAGGATCTTGTTCTACAAAGTCACTGGACCTGACAGGGTCCACAGTGGGACAATTGGAGCAGCGGTTCGTTTTGGGGTAGCGCAAGTAAGTTAGTAGTGCATGCTACAGCAGTAGTGTGCACTACTTTGAAAATTTTACTTGCGCTGCCACACTAAGCTGCGCTGCTTGAGCAGTGTAGCTTAGTGAATCAACCCCTACTGATTTGTCTGTGAGCCAGATGTAGCCATCAAAAGAGCCACATCTGGCTCCCGAGCCATAGGTTCCCTACCCCTGCTGTATATACTGCATTGTCTTACGTACAAAGTGTGTCACATGTCATAATACTATCTGTATATTTGTCCGCATTAAGTGTTCACATGGTGTACGGCTGGGAAAAACAGGTGCATGAAAACTGCTGATAGTAGAATATCAGTATATTTATAGATATTCTCTCTCATAAAATATCAGTAATTATTACTGATATCTTACTATAGTGAAATCTATTCCCACTCTCACACAGAACCCTCCCCCGATGCCTAACCCTAACCGTTCCCCCTACACAAACCTGATGCCTAAACCTAAGTGTTCCCCCCTGCTCAAACTCTCTTCTTGAAGCCTATCCTCCCCTTCCCCCCTGCAAAACCTCCCTTACAGGCACCTAACCCAATCCTCCCCCCCCCCCTCCGGCCACAAAAACCCTTACCAATGCCGAAACTAACCGTCCCCTACACACAAAAAATGAAAAAATAAATAAAAAAGTATAATTATCAGGCGCCGTCTGGCACCTGAGTTTTCCTTTTGTCGCCAGCTTGCCGATATTTTCAATAAAAAATCTGTGGATGTGCCCGATTTGCCCCGATACGGTTTGTATATGTACAGTGTATTATTTACTTGTACAGTAACACGGAAGATGATGATGCAATTGAAATTAATAATAAACAATAACTTTAAAAAGTAATCAGCCACCCATGTTGTCATGAAAGTAGCTGCCCCGCGGACTAGTGGTAGGATTTGCCTTGTGTTGATCTAAACATTCCACCCACACAGAGTCTCAATTACTGGTCTATCATTGGCGTTAAATGGCTATTTTAAAAGAGTGAACATCGTCATGGTGACGAATCTTACAGCAGATTGAACAGCTCTTACAAGTTAAACAGAAAATTACTACATCATTTAATTCAATCCTAACAAAAGCATTTGCAAATCAGAGGGAAAACCGCAGGAAAAAAACAAGGCTTATCTAAATATGTAGTGCGCTGATCCCCTTTAGTTTAAATTTAGTTTACTTGGCAGATTAAAGACTTAAAAGAGATTCTAATAAATGAAGCAAACTTCCTTCAAAAATCTTATGAATTAACTTCAGTGTTTGTTCAAATATAACCAGGAATAATTTGATTTGTAATGTATTTCATCTGTTCTTAATCTGTCCTATATTAGGGGGAAAAATGGCTTTCAGACACATTAAACTGGCCTTCCGACACAATAATTATCATGCAAGTGACTGATTTACTTTAAAATAAACATGAAGGGCTGCTAGAGCAGGAATTTCCTGCCCCACGTAATGTGCATAAAAGAAATGAGCATTAGTAATCATTGTCAACAGCTTCTTGTAACTAAGAATTGAATCATTTATCTGTCTCAATGTGCAAATTATTATCATTTTCCATCCCAAATAGAAAGACGAGAAAAATATATGTAGTAAAATAATAGACCGTATGAGTAGAATTCAAAGTATTTTATTTATGTCTAGTAGGTTTCTCTTGTTTTTCTATTTTTTGGGGTTTTTTTTGGATTAGATTGCTTTTAGTTGTAATAATGACACATTCATATTTATTACATGCAACTCTATTAAAATTACATAAATGGAACTAAGAAAGCAGACACACACGCATGTGCAAACAAACATGTACACACACAAAGATGAACGCGCTCAAGCACACACATTACTATTATTATTAATACACAAATATATTTTAAACAATAAAAAGAAACACAGACTAGGATTCATCATCAATCTATTCTATGGGTTTCCTTCTTACTTTTTCAACATTAAATCCCCTTTTTCGTAAGAGAAAGTGCACAAAATAAAATATCCTGTTTACAGTAACTGCTTTGCGAATTTAGCAATCAGAGATGGTCGGAATTGCTGATTTCCAATTCCGCAGAAATTCCACATTCCGCCAATGCGCAATGTATGTGCCAAAAATAATTCCGGGTACAACCCCCGTTGTACTTGGCGAAATAAATGATTCTGATTCTGATTCTGATGCAGATTTCCGCTACCGCTGTATTCCGACGGTGTTCCGATTTCCACGGATTTCCGTTTTCCATGGAAAATTCTGCCTACCGCTTACTGCACTACAAATCCTCATTCTCTGATTGGCTTATTCATTCCGAGTCTTCTGATTGGCTTAAAATGACCGACTAGTATGGTGGAATTCCGCGGAAATTTCCGCTACCGCTTATCGCAATATAAATCCTCAAACTCTGATTGCCTGATTCATCCGGAGTCTTCTGATTGGCTTAAAACTATTGGTTCAATGGATTTCCGCAGAAATTTCCGGTAACACTTACCGCATTACAAATCCTCAGCTTAAAATTACAGATCATCAGTATAGTGGAAATTTCCTCGATTTTTGACGAATTCCAAATTCCGCACACAAATTTACGCGTGCCGCATTCCGATGCAAAAATGATCGGAAATGCGGAAATTTCCATTCCGCGGTAATGGAATGAGCATCCCTATTAGTAATAATAGATTAACTGGTAGGTCCTGCACAATAAAGGTGCCCATACACGCATTGATTTTCCCTGCAGAATAGATTCAGCTGCTGGGAATCAATTCCTCAAAATCTCAGATTGAACAAATTTTGACTTCAACAGAAAATCAATTGATAGTATTGATTGGACAGGATGGAAAATTTAGGTTGATTGGGGGCAGGGCGAGAGCATTGGTGGCCCATATAGTTGCATTGCATTGAACACTGCAGTTCAATCGATTTTCATATTGGAAATTGATGTGCAGTGTATTGTAGGAATCAATTCCTCCTAAATGGATTCTTTTCAGAAAGGAATCTATCATTTTGGAACATTGGGTAGATCTCTCTATATGTCTTAAATCTATGTCCTCACTGTTTCCTTGGTTGTTTCACTCTGACAGCACTGGGATCGCCTACATGTAATAAAGTCTGCTAAAAAAGGGTGCTGGATATTGCCGCTATTAGAATATTGGTAAAATTACTGATATTCTACTATTTAATTCTGATAGTAAAATATCTGTAAAGATTACTGATAATTTACGATCACCTAAACCTACTCTCACACAGAACCATCCCTCTATTGATGCCTAAACCTTAACCGTCCCTTTACCAATGCCTAACCCTTAACCCTACCCTGGTGGTGCCTAACCTTCAGGCCCTCTTTAAACTGCATGCGTTGCCATCTGGATTTTGGCAGCGCAGGAGGCAGACAGACACACACAACATCAGAAAGTGCTTAGACTACACTGATGTTCACCCTGCATGCGTTGCAGACCAGTGCGGTCCGCGCGCATGCTGCACGCATTTTTTAACAAAACTTTCAGTGAATGGGATCAGCCATGCAACGCATACAAATTCAGATGGCGTGCGTTCGTACGCATTGCGTTCTGATCGCACAGCCATCCGCGTTTGATAATGTGAACGGGGCCTTAACCCACTCCCATGGTGCCTAACCTTCAACCCCCAACACACACACAAAGCCGCGATTAGTAGCATCATGACGAAATTTGGGCACCCAGAGGTTTCCACTATGTGATTTTCATATTATGAATTTCAATTGCGAGACTTTTTCAATTATGAATTTCACAAAGATTTTTGTTTTAAGACTCCCGCTATATGATTTTGGTATTAGACTTCCTGTCCACTCCTTTATTCCTTGGAAGTTTCAGCAGGTTTCCTGCTTCTCTGATATTACAGTATATCAATCAGTTGTTTGCATAAACACATGACATGAAATGTACAACAGTGATTGATATTTATCATGTTCATTTGCTTAAAGTATAACTTAGTGCTAACAATATGCCAAAAACGACACCTATTGTGTGTGTGGGGAGTAGTGCAGAGGCCTACCGCACCTCTTTTGCCCCAGCGTCAGCCTCGGATTTCCTGAAAAGCATCCTGTTCCGAAGTCCTGGTTGGTGCATGTGCACTATGCCCGCTTGGTGTACGGCGCACTCCTGGGGGAAGCCATGCCTGATGTGCACGCACTGGACTGGAGGTCAGCGGGAAGCTCGTTCACAAGGCGCCCAAACAGACATACTGCTCAAGCGCAGCATAATATGTCTAGCTCTGAGGGCACCAACCAGGACTTCGGAATGGGCTGCTTTGCAAGAAAAAGAAGGCTGGCGCTGGGAAAAGGGAGGTGCGGTAAGCCTCTGTACTACTTCCTACACAAACAATAGGTGTTATATTTGGCCTATTTTTAGCACTAAGGTATCCTTTAATGACTGTATATCAGCCAGCAGAAAAAAATAACTTCTGATTACAAATCTGATCAATTTGACTACATCGGTCATTGATCAGAAGTGTATACTGAACTGGTATACTGTGTGGCATTTAATTTACCACTCAGACTTGCACTACTTAAAGAGAACCTGTACTGAGTAAAAATATTTCAAATAAACACATGAGGTAACTTCAAATGAAAATTACAGAGTTACCTTGCCATCAGTTCCTCTCAGAAGCTCACCATTTTCTTCTGACAATAATCCCATCCAGTTCTGACAATATTTTGTCAGATCTGAAATATATCAGTTGCTGTCAGTAAAATATCAGTTGCTGTCAGTTATAGCTGAGAGGAAAACGGATGTACCAGGTAATGTCCATGTTTCCCTATGGCTCAAGTGGGCGATGTTACAGTTTAACTGTGTGCTGACCAGAAAGCTGTTATGGGTAATGGCTATTTTCAAAATGGAGGACGGAAAATTCCCTTGATCATAGTGAACAAATAGGACGCAGGACAGGAGAAAGACACTGAGGAATAGACTACATGGAAGGTAAGTATGACTTGTGTATGCCTATTTTGACTTTTATTTTCAGTACAGGTTTTCTTTAAGTTTTGTAATGGGAAGGGAATTAGAAGTGGAAAACCTCTGAAAAATGTTTCACACACTTAAAGGATACCTGAAGTGACATGTGACATGATGAGATAGACATGTGTATGTACAGTGCATAGCACACAAATAACTATGCCTTTCTCCTTTTTTTCTTTCTCTGCCTGAAAGAGTTAAATATCAGGTAAGTAAGTGGCTGATTCAGTCCTGACTGAGACAGGAAGTGACTACAGTGTGACCCACATTGATAAGAAATTCCCCTTTTTATCTCTTTCTTGCTCTCAGAAGCCATTTTCTGCTAGGAAAGTGTTTTATAGTTGGAATTTCTTATCGGTGAGAGTCACACTGCAGTCACTTCCTGTCAGGGCTGAATCAGCCACTTACATACCTGATATTTAACTATTTCAGACAGAGTAAGAAAAAAAGGAGCGCCGCATAGTTATTTGTGTGCTAGGCACTGTACATACCCATGTCTATCTCATCATGTCACATGTCACTTCGGGTATCCTTTAACGTTAAAGCAATATAAACATGATAGGTCTTTGTCACCCAAAATGATCATGAATGATCAGAACTCTCCACAGTTGTCCTTCACCCTTCCCTTTACATAAGACAAAATTGGCTGCTCAACAGAGTCATCTATATATGGGTCGTGGGCAAACTGTCACCAAAAATGATTACATATTGGGCATACATTATCTGAGGTCTGTATAAGTTTATAAGCAATACCACAAAAAGCATTTCAACCTGAGAGGCTGCATAGTGATATTTTAATTAATCATCAGTACTGCTCTTTTGCTTATGAAAAAATGGCAGTTCTCCAGAATAGAACGTCTTGTTATGACAGCATTGTTTTCCTGCAAAAGTGCAATTAAACTGTTCAAACAATTCTGTCTACAAAAATTAGCAGCATTATTGAAAAAGCAGCCAGTTCTGAAACGAGCATGCCAGAAGTGCAATCCAGATATTGATTGTAAAGCAATCTGATCCATGATAAATGAGAGCACATTCAGGGCAGGATTCAGTAACTGATCAATTAGTCTTTCAGAAAAAAAGAAGCAAACTCAATATTTATCTGCAGCAAAAAAAAAAAAAAAAATCTTTGTTTACTTCAGCATTTTAGATCAAGGCTAGCAGATGCTTTAAAAATAACATTTCAATTCTGGAATATGTACAGTGCTAAATTAATATCTGCCACTGGCTGGCTATAGCCACACTTAAAAAAATATATCAATCATAATATGTTTAGTGCAATAGCAAATGTTGTTCATTGAACATCTGAGTTTTTATTTTTTTTTATTATAATATTTTTATTTTAGTCTCCAGCAGCCCATACAACCTTCAAATGATTTATAAGACTGTACATTTGTTACACTTATTTGCATTTACATAATGCATTTATTTAGTAGGGATGGTTGGAAATGCCCTTTTCTGATTCCGCGGGAATTCAGATTTCTGATTTTTCCATTTTCCGATTTTTATTAGTAATTTTTTGCATCAACTAATTAAACAAAAAAAAAACTGGGAAAAACGGAAATCAGAAAAATGGAAATCAGTCTTATGATTGGTCTGAAATGAAAATGTTACATAAAAATTCTGTATTCTCTGATTGGTCCAATGCTTCAGAGTTTTGTGACTGAGCTAAAAATCACCAAGATTTCCGTTTTCCGTGGAATCCCATTCTCCCATTACCATTTTTTTTTTAAGAAATGCGGATTTCCGATTGGTAATGAGGAAATTTAAATTGAGCAGAATTGAGCATCCCCATTATTGAGTGATTGTATTTTGGCAGCACATTATGGGGTACACTAGATAATGTCAATAATGGACCACTATCGTGAGAAACTGTAACATGTAAAATACATGTTTAAATGTGCTAGAAATTACTTTTCTCCTATGTTGCGGTCACTTTCAGTAGGCAGTAAAAATGTAACAGATCTGACAGGTTTTTGACTAACCCATCTCCACATGGGGTATTCTCAGCATTTTGTTTATTCTCTACAAATAAACTTCTTGCAATCTGTACAAATATGCAGGCGGGATTACCTACTTGTTTTCTTACCTTCTTTAAACCTAAACTGAGAAGGGTATGGATTTTTCTTTTTAAAATAATACCAGTTGCCTGACTCTCCTGCTGATCCTGTGTCTCTAATACTTGTAGCCACAGCCCCTCAACAAGCATGCAGATCGGGTGCTCTGACTGAAGTCAGACTGGATTAGCTGCATGCTTCTTTCAGGTCTGTGATTCAGCCAAAGAGATCAGCAAGACTGCCAGGAAACTGGTATTGTTTAAAAGGAAACATCCATATCCCTCTCAGTCTAGGTTCCCTTTAAAGTAAGCCCGAGCCGAAGCTTGGGTTCAAAATAAAATCTTACAGTGAAGAGAGGGAAGCCTCGGGATCCTGTTGAAGCTTCCCTCGCTTGTCTAAAGCCTTCACGTTGAAGAACGCAGTCCCCTCCACTTCCTTATTCATGGCTGCGCTGTACTCACGTAAGCCCGCCCCCTCTAGTGCAGTAGCATGGAGCTTGCGGCTCCGGCTCACTGTGCATGCGCAGGCGGGTTCAGTCAGCTATTGTGTGGCCGTAAATAAGGAAGAGGAGCTGCATGGTCCAGATCTGATTAGCAACAATGCTTTGTTGCTAATCTTCTGGGGGCTGCGCTCAGCGATGGGGAACATTAGAATACAGAGGTAAGCCTCAATAGGATCCTGAGGCTTCCCACTCTTTAGGTAAGTATCTGATTTTGTACCCGAGCATTTTTGTACCCAAATATTTTTCAGGATGGTGGTCCTTTAGCTGTCTCTTAGAGATGCTCAGAATCTAACACCCAACATCTAAACAAACATGCAACATAATCATAACCTGATATCCCTACCATAGATGGTGGCACAACATTTTTAAATGAATTTTCATCTGAAGTGTGTGCAGACGTTAAAGTGAACCTCCAGACTAAAAATCGACTCAGAAACACTGAAACGGCTTAGTGTTTCTTTAACAGTTTTACAGCATCAGAATCAGAATGTTTTTCTTATTCAAACCTCAGCCAAAAATGAGGTTTGAATAAGAAAAACATTCTGATTCTGATGCTGTAAAACAGGGTGGGTAAGAGATTATATTAATTATCTATTTTAATTAAGATAACTAATGTAACTTAATGACTGTGTTTGTTTAGTCTAAAGTTCCTCTTTAAGGGCAATATGGCCAATTAAATTGCCTGTAGCGTGGAACTGTGGGTAGCCCAGGTAACACACAAATAGGAGGGAATGTAAACTTTTTGAAGATATTTTCCTGAGTTGGAATTGAATCTGGAACTCTAGTATTAGGTACCATTCAAATGTTTTAAAATTAGGTTCTTCTGATAAGTAATACTGTATGCTTATGTTTATCATTTTAGTTTAGTTTAATGATATTGGCATGCAGGGTCGACCTTACCATGAAGCCGACGGAATCATGGGACTCAGGATGGCAGACTGTAGGGGCGGCATCAGCTCTACACTTTGTCAGTATCTCACTCTGCTACTTTTGCCTGTCTTACAATGCGCTGAGCTTGCCTGCTGTGAGTCCATATGTTGTCCCAGCCTCTTAATTAATATTCACTGCTAGAGATGTCCCGAACGGTTGGCATGCAAACTTATTGGCGCAAACAATACGGGTTCGAGTTTGCATCGGATCGCGAACTTTATGCCGGTTTGACCCACCCCCTATACTACATAATTGGGCTAAACTTTGACCCTCTACATCACAGTCAGCAGACACATGGCAGCCAATCAGGCTGCACTCCCTCCTGGAGCCCCAATTCCCCCCCCCCCCATATAAGGCAGCAGCGCCGGCCATGTTCTCACTATGTGTTGTTGCAGTATTAGTGAGAAAAGGGAGAGACATTGGATAGGTAGGGAAAGCGATAGTTAGGGGGTCTGTTAGCTTGCTCCTTGCTAATATTTGTTGCTGGAAAAGCACCACCAAAACAGCTCTTTTGAGAGCTAATTTTTTTTTGTGTGGCCCACTGACACTGCATATACAGCCCTGTCTGTCGCAGCTGGCCCTTGCTAATTGCTATACTGTGCCAGGCCCAGCATATTCAGTGCCTAGTGGGACTGCTGCACACTGTTTTAGATACCAGTCCATGCATACCTTTCACTGCACCTGTGTGTGTGACAGCTGCACATTGTATTGTAATAGAAGTCACTGTATACCTTTCACTGCGCCTGTGTATGACAGCATGCAGTTTTATATACCAGTTACTCCAGGTGGATTCCTGAATTTTTAAGGCCGCTGCCAGCAGCGGCCGCTATAATAATTTTTCTGGTGTATGTACATGGCTGCTTAATTTTTGTGGCTGCACTGCGGCTGCAACAACAAAACAAAAGGCGAAGGGGCTTGCGTATCACAATGAAGCAATGACCGGCTATATGAGTGTGTTGGGGGCACACCTGACCCAAAAAGATAATAAGGTCGTTGCTTCATTGTGGACAGACCAAATTCAATCAGCTGGACACTCAGTCACTGTTGTTCTGTCATTGAGCTACCTCAGCCCGACCATATGGGCTTGAAACCCGCCATCGGCTGCACTCTCACCATGGTGCGCACCAGTCCAGCACAGCCCTCACTACACAAACAGCTGTTTGCGGTGCGTTACACAGTGAGTTTAGTCTTTCAGTGTGAAGCAGTACACTAATTACACTACCTGATCCATGTATAGTACACACACAAGATGTTTTAAAGCACTTTAGGCCTCCAATTTAGGAATGCAATGTGATTTCTGCCCTTTAGGGATTATAACCCTGCTGTGCGTCAAATCCGTGTTTTTCCCGGGGACTTTAGGCGTGTATGCCCCCTAAAGGTGTTAGACCCCTTGAAACATCTTTTTCATCACTTTTGTGGCCAGAATTAATGTTAGTAGTTTTAAATGTTTGCCTGCCCATTGAAGTCTATTGCGGTTTGCGTTGATTTGCCGGTTCGCGGACTTTCGCAAGTTCGCATTCACGGTTCGCGAACAAAGAAAAAACAACGCAACATCTTTATTCACTGCACTCTGCTATCCCTGCCTCCTCTTCATGTGCCATTCTGCCACTCTGGTGGCTGCTATTTATGCCGTGTCAGAGGACATGTACATTATGTATGTGAATGTACAGTGTGTGTGTGTGTGCGTGTGCGTCTGTGCGTGTGTAGTGTCAGAACCAGAAATCAGAAAACCTTTATTCTCTGAGTACAGTGGTTGTCATACCCGGAATTAATTGCGGTACACGTGGCATTGGCAAACAGAACAATCAAGACAATTAGCACTACAAAGACACAATAGCAATAGATTTAAGCGAAAAAAATGCATGCAGACATTCCTTAACAGCATTGGAGGACTGTGTTTGGACAAACATAAATTAACATAGGAGTAGTTAGGAGGGTGCTGCGCTCGTGTGGTTCTTGGAGGGTCATGGTGAGCGCAGGAGAGACTTTAATGTGCAGTTAATGGATATTCTGCTGGCGACAGGCATGACAGGGAGGGGCTGGAGTTCAGCCGGAGGACGACCTGGGGAAAGAAGGTGTCCCTGCGCCTGGCAGTTTTAGAGGGAATGGTCCTATAGCGGCGACCTGATAGGAGGAATTTAAAGAGCCGGTTGCCTGGGTGGAAGGGGTCTCATACGATCTTGGTGGCTTTTGGTGTTTTGTGCATGTGTACATTTAAGTGTGATTCCTTATTCTCCTATTCAAGTTTGTGAAATGCTATAGCTACATCCAAACAGCCTAGAATTACAGCCTTTTGCTGTGAGCTATTATTAAAAACTGGAAAAATGGTTTAACAGTATCTGTTTTTTGTTGTTCTGTGCTAGTTATTTCTTATATTATTTTATTATATTCCTTAAAGAGTAACTGTCAGGCTGCAAAAGCTAATTTAAACCTCTATTCTCCTGTTTTAAACAGTTTAGAAGGAAACTAAAAAGGCAATCCTGAAGTTAAAAATCTCTCTTACTTTGAGGTTTGCTGAAAAGCAAGGCTCTGTATTCCCAAGCTCCTAAGGAGGCCGGCAGGATGCATAACAGATACTGCAAAGCATTCTGGGGCTGCTTCTTCTCCCCAGTGCACTCCCTTGGTCCTCCCCTTAATTTCCCTATGCCGCCCTAAGGCTGCTTTCACAGTGGGAAGTTACAGGCTCATGTTACAGCAGCTTGTAACAGCAGCCTAAACTCACAGCACTGAAAAATCAATGGGCTGTTCACAGGGCACATGTTTGGTTAGAGTATACTGCGTGAGTCGCTATTGTTCCTAGCCACCTGGCTAATTAATACTCACTGCACAGTAGTGTTGTCTGGATCATGAACCATTAGGATCTTTGATCCTGATCTTTTTTGTGAGTTCAATCATCAGGAAGCAAGGAAAGGGAGGATATGACATCACAATTGACTTCATACAAGACAGACAAACATGGAACCTGCCATGAGCTGTCAGGAGCATCATTCTCTGCAAATACTATATAAAAATTCTGTGAAATCCAAACGTGGACAGTGAAATGCATATGTAATGTAAGTACAGCCAATATTTAGCTACTGATATATGTGGTTTTTTTCTATCAGACCCTATACCTAACAGCTCCTATTTAAAAACAATCTTGAGTGAGAAGGATATGGAGGCTGCCATATTTATTTCCTTTTTTTTAATACCAGTTGCTAGGCATCCTGTTGATTTTGCTGACTTCAGTAGTGTCTGAATCACACACCTGAAACAAGCATTCAGATAATCTTGTCCGATTTTTTATCAGAAACACCTGATCTGCATGCTTGTTCAGGGTCTATGGCTACAAGTATTAAAGGCAGAGGATCATGGCCATTACAATTAAATTATACACTGAGCTTCACTGTAGCAGTGATTAACATTGTAGTCTATGCAGTGCCCATTTCACCAGCCAGCCACCAGCGCACATATTACCAGAGATGGCGCGAATGGTTTGCCTGGTGGATATTCCGCACCGATAAGAGCTACACGCGCCTGTGGCAGGTAGCGGACACGTAGCGCGTTTGACCCGCCTTCTACACCTCGCCATTTGGCTAAACTTTGAACCTCTACATCACAGTCAGCAGACACAGGGCAGCCAATCATGCTGCACTCACCCACGGATCCCCGCCCCACCTATAAAAACGCTGCAGCGTCGGACATGTTCTCATTCTGCCGATCTTGCTATAGTGAGAGCAGGGAGAGCATGCTGGAGAGCTAGGGAAAGTGTTAATTAGGCTGCTGTTAGCTTGCTCCTCGCACAATTTTGTTGCTGAAACAAAAAGCTCTTTTGAGAGGTGTGTGTGTGTGTGTGTGTGTGTGTGTGTGTGTGTGTGTGTGTGTGTGTGTGTGTGTGTGTGTGTGTGTGTGTGTCAGCTGGACCTAGTTGCTGACTGTACTGTGCCAGCCAGGCCAGCACACTCTGTATTACCATTAAATATCTTTTCACTGCATTTGTGATTTAACTTACTAAAGCATAAATGTCTTTGTGGGTGACACTGCATAGATGGAGCCCACAGACAGTTGCCAGCCAGGCTAGCTGGGATTTGTAGTCCCACACTGGCAGCACACTGTTTTATTCCCATACCATTGCATATCTGTTCACTGCATTTGTGATTTAACTTACTAAAGCATAGCTGTCTTTGTGGGTGACACTGCATACATACATAATTTTTTGGGAGGTGTCTGTGCTGTCCAAGTTGTGGGGAGGCCCCAACTGCGGCAGTACGACCACTTCCTGGAACCTAGTCCTGATGTTAATTGACAGCCAATTTTTTTTTTTTTGGTGGGGGGGGATTTTAAGTCCCCACATCATCAATTAGTGTTCCCCTTTACAAAATAATGATGTTACATGCCTCATATACCCTAAAAAACATTTTTAAAGCAATTTAAAAGCCACTTCCGGTTTTCTATCCTGATATCCAAATCTGCCGGATATTGAGGTCAGATAACCGATTCGGATTGGAAAATGTTGAACTCGGATATCCGACCCGGATCGGAAATCGGGGTATCCGGATCCGAATCGGATCCGGATTTTGAAAAGGGGTATCCGAGCAGCACTGCTTACTAAAAAACAGACTGCCATTTTTCCAATCCATGGGTAGCTCTCCATTCCACACAGAACCTTACTGCCCATCGCATCCACCTCTTCTAATTCACTGGATACTGTTCCTGTCTATCAATTCCTCCACTGGATGCCAATTACCCAAAACATTTGGTTCAAACATTGAGGTTCACTAACTCTCCCTCTTCATCTCTATACTTGATTTCTACACCTCACTACTCTCTAGATTGTAAACTTGCAAGGGAAGGTCTTCCCCCTCATGTGTCTAGTTTCTGCTGTACTTTGTCTATCACATGAATATACACCAGTACTGATGATGTTGTAAACTACAAATCCACTACATATGTACAAGTATACTGTACTTGTCAGTGTTCTCCCCAGGCTCTTTTAGGCGGGTGCTCCACCCGGCTAGTTATGGTGACCACCCGGCTGTCATTGGCTCACCTCCTGCTATACTGTAAGCAGAGTTGTGCAGAGAAGCACCAGCCCTGCATTCTATCATCTTGCCCCACCCGGCTACTTTTTCATGCCACCCGGCTGGAAAAGAAATTCTGGGGAGAACACTGCTTGTGTTTCTAAATGCTATGATTGTACTGTGCATTTAAGTCAGTGCTAGGCCGAAAATACGCATGAGCGTAATTACGCATCGTAATTCAATGCAAATTTACGCGTAAGCGCTACGCGTAACTTACGGTCTTACACGTAATTATTTACGCGTAAGCAGTTAAGTGGTATCGTAATTACGCTGTCTACCGTAATTGCTAGGTATGCATAATTTTACGAAGACTTACGCGTAATTTTACGTGTAATTACTAACGTAAAAACTCCCCTTTTCTAAGAGTAGCCAATCAGTCAACATCCTAAGCAACCAATAGTATCTTCTCCCGCCCTTCAGTATATAAGCGTACGTTTTGACGCATACGAATGATGTGTACGCAATAGCTGTCACATTGATGGCTATTGCGTACACATCGTCCGTATGCGTCAAAAAGTACGCATTAATGGGTATTACGGCACTACGCGTAATCGTAGCGTAAGCGCCTACATTACGGTACATTTACTGCATAAATTAACGCGTAATTACAGTGATGAACCGTAGATAATGTCCTACGCCGTAACCGTAATAGCGTAAAATTACGCGTAATGATCCGTAAGCGTAGATTTTTCCATTACGACCAGCACTGATTTTTGCCGCAATAGTAGCCTAGGGGGTGCTATTGTGGATGGGAACACGTACAATTACTCGCATTCCCATGCCTGTCGGCCGGTGACAGCGAAACCGGAAGTCATCGCCGGCGGGTCCAGGAGCATCGGAGCGGAGCTGCGAGGGCACCGATCAGCTGCAGGGGGCTGAGGGAAGCCCCAGGTGAGTTAAACTCATTTTTTTGGTCAGACTTAAGTATCCCTTTAAGTACTTACCATATTTTTTGGGAAGATAAGATGCACCTTTTCTCCCCTAAAATTTGGGGAGAAAAGTGGGTGCGTCATATTCCAAACATATGCAAAAATTAATGCAGAGTGTGCAGGGAGCTTACACCATACTTTACCTGCTCCTGCCTCCGCGATCCTCTCCCACTGGTTTTGCATCTTCTGCCATCCTCTCCAACATGCTTTCTCCATCTTCTTCTCCTGGCAGTGCGCTACTCTTCAGTGTAGGCAGGGACACCAGTCACCTACCACTGATCAGAACAGCTGGGTCCTCCATACCGCTCCCTCCATATACGCTGCCCCTGTAAACTAGCCGCGCACATGCGCCAGGGGTCACGCATGCTCAAGCTTTAGGTACATTTTGAGCCCTTGTCGCCCATGCAGGCAGGTATAACCAGAATATGGAGCCCAGACTGTGTGAGGCATAGTTCCCTGAGCCATATGGTCCACGACATTGGAGTTCTGCCAAAGAGCGGTAACAAAGCCTAACCCTTCTCTCTCAGAGCACATGTCCATATCATGGACAAGAAGTATTCCCTACCACCTCATATTCATGTGTTAACCATCCTGATGCTTTTGAGTGTAATCTGGTCATTACACTGGCCAATGTGCTTACCAACAGGAACCTCCCTAGTAAATTCCTTGGCAGAAGTGTTACGAAGATGTAGAGCAGCATGCAGCGTGATATCTGGAGCTTGGCTATTATACAATTCCGCCCAGTACCCTCACAACATACAGTGGCAATATCTAGAGTTGGGCTGTATATTAACTGAACCCTGGCATTGATACCTGGAGCTCAGCTGTATGAACCCGGTATACCTGCTGTTCAAGGTGGGAAACCAGATTACCTTGCCATGCATGTTCAGTTTAAATGATTCAATTATTTGGTGGAACTAGATGGCATTGGTAGTAATGGGAGACATATTGGTGGCACTGAGGAGACATTGCATTTGTGGTTTATAATAGTGTCACTGGAGGTGTTTACTTCTACACCAAATTGATTAGCAGCACTATTATGGATGCTTGTTCCGATTCAGTGGAAATTCAATTTGTATATTTCCGATCGGAAATTGGCATTTTTGATCAGAACTCGGAAATTAGAAAATGGAAATCGGATTTCTGTGGATATTACTGCAACACGGTAATTTTAGCTCAATCACAGAACTCGGAAGCACTGGAGATTTGGGCGCAGCGGGCGCCACCATAGACCGTAATAGGAATTATGGCTATAGTGGCGCACAGTGATCAACTTTGGCGCCATCAGAAGATGGAGCTGAAGTT
Organism: Hyperolius riggenbachi; assembly: GCF_040937935.1. Classification (NCBI taxonomy): domain Eukaryota; kingdom Metazoa; phylum Chordata; class Amphibia; order Anura; family Hyperoliidae; genus Hyperolius; species Hyperolius riggenbachi. The sequence continues at coordinate 180,225,907 of NC_090656.1, read as the reverse complement.
ACTTTTAAAACACTGTAATTCAGCTGCCAGCAATAGCTGGAGCCCGAATTACATCATTCCCCACCATCCATGTGGACCTGGAGGGGGAGTAGTATTTAACACCGCCGGGAACTTGTGCAGCAGCAGGATAAGCCATACCGGCTGTGTCCTGCACCCAAGTCTCCCGGTGGCAAAATCACAGGGACGCATCAGAGAATGCAAATAATTACCAATAAACACTCCTCAGAAAATGGAAAACTGATTTCTGCAGAAACACTGCATTACCACAACTTGGTAATGTTAACCCAATCACAGTACTCAGAAGGACTGGGTCAATCAGAGAATGCAAAATTAACTCGGAAGTATTTAGCCAATCAGAGAATGTAAAAAAATGAGCCTCAACATCTGAGAAACTGACCATGCATGTAAGGGGGGATATTAATACTCACAATACCACTGACAAACAATGTGTATAGAAAGCATTATGTCCCCATCAGTACAAAAAAAATCCACCCATTTTTATTTGGCCCAAAATCCTTTCATTTGTGCTAAGTTGCCATTTAAGTAACATTGATTATTTTTCTTGTTTGTCATTAGAACATGCACATTTTTGTTAGCACGTGAATTGTTATGCTTAATGTATTAATACCTACACAATTCCATACAGATATTTCTGTATACAGTAGACTTGGCTGTGATAAATGCATATCATTTCACATGCAGCCTTATTGTATAATGAATTTACATATCCTATTCTTTCTCTTGTTATTCACTCAGTTAATACTGCACCCTCTAGCCACTATGAAAAAAATGAACCATCAACAAGTATTTAATGCATATACAGACCACATTAGACAAATTTCCTCTACAGCAATGCGTTGATAAATGAATTGTCTCGTGCTAATGCAAGAATAATCAATTTAGAATGCTTATGACAATTAACGACGCTTGTGATAAGCTTACAATGGACCATGCTTTGTCAGCCTTGATTTGGCTAAAACTTACACTAATAGGTTCATTTTTCTTCTGAAAGGTATCCGTTCGAGACAAGCCTATCGATTAATATGAATTATGCATGCATAAAAGGATTAATGCCATTCATCAGAGAATTTAATTTTATGATAGCGTTAAGAGGTTATAGCAGATTATATGAACAATTACTTTTCTGGGCTACGGTGATGGACAATTTCAGTTCAGAGGATAAGGTTATTAAATAAAACGCAAATTGACATGTTTGGCATATTCACGACAACCTGTGTTTTCAAATTTTAGTTGACGACCATAAACAGTTATTGATCTTGTAATGGCAGCTAAAGGAAAACACAAACATTAATCTTTTCTTGCGGTAGCTAAGTGTAAAGTATAGGAAGTCTGTTTGAGAAGGTAAGTATGTTATTTTCCTGTGACCATATACAGAAAGCTTAAATCATCCCATCAGGCAGTTAGATATTTAGAAGGGAGCCTAAAGTGAGACAAAAACGGAAGCTGCCATTTTCATTTCCTTTGCAAATGCAATTTCAATCACACTCAGTAAATACCTCATTTAATGTGATTGAATTTTGGCAGGGAACACACTAAGCAGAAACGCTAGCATTGCGTAAAACGCAGCGTGCACATGTATAATGGTAAGTCAATGGGACGCATAAAAATACGTATGTGTTTTAAAACGCTGGTTTTGTTGCATATTTTCAAAAACGCATAATAAATGCACATAATGAAAGTCAATGGTGACGCAATGTATTGAGTTTTGTATGCGTTGTGCATGCATTTTTATTTAAAAAAAACTTTTTTTTCTGATGTATTTCCGCTTCCTGTTGACTTCCTGGTGATTTGCATAAAACACATAAAAAAACACGCATGAAAAACACATACAAAACGCACAAAAATCACATGTGCGGGGAAAAAAAACGCAAAATGCAAATGCACAGAAAACGAAATAAAGGCGCACAATACAGAAAAACACATCCTTTCACGCACTGCCAAGTGTGCACCCAGCCTAAAGTAAAAAAAATTATCATTTCCGGAAATTGGATTTCTGAAGAAATACGGCATTACCACAGCTCGGTAATTTTAGCGCAATCACAGAACTTGGAAGCATTGGACCAATCAGAGAATGTAGAGTCAACTCAGAAGTATTTGACCAATCAGAGGATGCAAAAAAACGACTAAAGAAGAGAGTCCTCAGAAATCGGAATACGGAAATCCCCAGAATTGGTAGTCGGCATTGACGGAAATCAAAATTTCCACGGAATCGGAAATCGGCAATTCCGACCATCTCTATTTTTTTATGAACATCTTTCATTAGATCCTTCAATTTGTGTCAAGAAACTGCTACTGAATGGAGCAGGGTTATGCAAATGCCCTCTAGATTTGTCTTAGATCTTATCTGAGTGTGATTACATAATCCTTTTCTGAATAAAGGCTCATACACACGTCCAACTTAATGCACAATCAACCACACATGACCAACCACACATCAAGTTGTTTACATGACAAGTACGTACACACACGCCAACCAACTAAACAACCAACTCACTTAAATACTATGCGCACAAGCTAAAGAAGAAACTGCACAACATGTCTGCATTCAAAAACAACAAAGTTGTTCAAAAGACTTGTATACAAATTCCAGTTATCATGATAGTTGGTCAGATTGATCCTCCGGTTGGATCTGAGAAACAACCTGTTATCAGTTGGTCATCCGGTTGTTTGCCAGCTGTAAACACCTTCAATTTATCTTCCAACGGACAAGTATGGAAGATAGTTGGACAGATTGTTGGTAGGTGTGTATGAGCCTTAAGTCTGAAAGCCCATGAGCCCTCTTTCTCCTGACCATCGCCTCCCAATTGATTTCTTCTTAAATACATTTTAATTACTAAGTGCTGGGAGATATATGTGCGTTGTGTGTGTGTGTTTATACAGGGACAATGGTTAAGTTAAAATTTTGTGTGTATGTGTTTATACAGGGACAATGGTTAAGTTAAGATTGCCCATGATCCCCTACTGATTGGCTGGTACTTGAATGAATGTTGACTTCAACACTGTAAAAACTATATTTAAAGGTAGAGTTCTCAAGTCGGCACTGCAATGCGAATACAAACTGCTGCTCAAGACTTTTTCCCCAGTAAGAAAGCAGCAGCGTGCTCTTAATGTGGTTATGTAAACGGGTCCAGTAAACTTCAATAGAAGAAAAAGAGCAACTGGCACTGCTGCTACTAGATTTTATTGGTTGCGTGAGAAGTGGTCAAATTACATCTGTATGGTGCATGTATTGAAATGGATGTAAACGAGTAACATCCCGGGGGTTCTGGAGATAAGTCTCTGCCAATGGGTGAGGGCACAAAAAGCCTGACGAACATTTCACACCATGTGTCGCTTCTTCCGAAGATGTGTCTCACAACCAGTCTGAGCTTTTTGGTGAGAAGTCCAAAGTAAGCCTCTTTAAAGATAAAAATCAGAATGAGAATCATGTTAGAACTGCTGCAAAATCATATAGTCAATTTTTTTCCATGATTTCACCGCAATTCTCATTCAAGTGAATGGGTGAGTGTTTTCAAAACGCTGGCAAAATGCTGGCAAAAAACACTGCAAGTGGGTTTGAGCCCTTAGGCCTTGTTTCCATCTGTCTGCTTTTCAGTAACATGTATCAATCTCTAATACTGCTGTGCTGATAAAAAGCAGACAGAAACGGACAGAAGCGCACAGATGGAAACAAGGCCTAAAACTGAACCAAATAAGCACATGCCAAAATGACAGTTACCCTAAACACAAAGCAAAGACAACCCAGGAGTGTCATATACTGTAGATGCTGTGAGGTCCTTGAGTGGCCAACCAGAACCCAAACTTCAAGTTAACCGACTAGAGTATCTTAAATTAACAGTATCCTTTAAACATGACATAGTTTGAGAGAATCAGTTGAGATGAATGTAAAAAAAATCCCAATTAAAGGTTAGTGAAGTTTATCATCATAAAAAAAACGTTCTAGTTTTCAGTCACTGCCACATCTGTTTCAACTACAATTGGTGGTGAGAAGAGGGTCTAAATACTTGCACCATTGTGATCACCCCCTAGTGAACATTGCCTACTCAGTCTAAACTGCCTCCACAGAAAATAATGAACTGTGCTATTTTCAATGTGACAACAATGATAAATGATGGTGTTGTGCAGCTTGAGACATCACATTAGCCAACACCACAACAGTTAAGCTGCAGTGTCAGATCAGAATTAAGAACACTGGGTTCAGTGCTCTTCAATTTATTTATTAATGACCTAGTAGATGCAGTAGAAAGCCATGTTGCTATTTTTGCAGATGATACAAAATTGTGAAGAATCATCAACTCTCAGGAAGATAGTGACATATTGCAACAGGATCTGAATAGGATGGCTATATGGGTACATAAATAGCAGATGAAATTCAATGTTGAAAAATGTAAAGTCATGCATTTTGGTTGTACCAATGGTCTAGCACCATACAAGACTTAGGAGTACTTATCTACAACAAGTTAAATAATCATATTCAATGCCAAGCTGCTGCAGCTAAAGCTAATACATATTTGGGATGTCATAAAAGGGAAATAAAAACTCGAGATGCTAGCATAATATTGCCCCTGTTTAACTCTCTAGTAAGGCCACATCTGGAATATGGAATTCAGTTCTGGGCACCACATTACAGAAAAGATATTTCAGTCTTAGAGCAGGTGCAGAGACGAGCAACACAATTGATATGTGGGATGAAAGGTCTCACTTACCAAGAAAGGTTAGATAAACTGGGTTTATTCAGTCTAGAGAAAAGACGCCTTAGAGGGGATCTAATTAACATGTATAAATACATCAGAGGGCAATATAAATGCTTGGTGGATAAGCTTTTCCTCCTTAGGCCTTCTTAAAGGATTAGAGGACATGATCTGCGCAAGGAGGAAAAATGTTTTAGCCATTTATTTAGGAAAGGGTTTTTTGCAGTAAGAGTGATTAAGATGTGGAATGCATTGCCACAGGAAGTAGTTATCACAAATTCTATATCTGCATTTAAAGGGGGCTTAGATGCTTTCCTTGCATTGAAAGACATCCATGGCTATGATTACTAGGTAATGCCCAGTGGCAGTGGTGTAGCTACAAACCTCTGGGCCCCGATGCGGAATCTGGATGTGCCCCCCCCCCCCCCGGCAACAACAGCCCCCCCTCCCCCGACAACACCCGACGGATGCACACACATATCAAAATCCCTATAGCCAGCTATAGGTACCCCCAGTATAGGTAGTCAGGCATAGGTAAGCCAGTATAGTTGCCCCCGGTATAGGTGAGATAGGCAGGCGCCGCCGGTATAAGTTAGATAGATAGGTGCCCCCAGTACAGGTTAGCTAGGTGGGTGCCTCTAATATAGGTAGCCAGAATAGTTGCCCCCAGCGTAGGTTAGATAGGTAGGTGCCCCCAGTATAGGTTAGTTAGGTAGGTGCCTCCAATATAGGTAGCCAGTTTAGTTGCCACCTGTATAGGCTAGCTAGGTGCCCCCAATACAGGTTAGATAAGTAAGTGCCCCCAGTATAGGTTAGATAGGTAGGTGCCCTCAGTATAAATTAGATTAGGTCGGTGCCCCCTAGTATAGGTTAGATTAGGTAGCTGCCCCCCAGTATAGGTTAGATTAGGTAGCTGCCCCCCAGGATAGATTAGGTAGCTGCCCCCAGGATAGATTAGGTAGGTGCCCCCCAGTATAGGTTAGATGAGGTAGCTGCCCCCCAGGATAGATTAGGTAGCTTCCCCCCAGGATAGATTAGGTAGCTGCCCCCCAGGATAGATTAGATAGCTGCCCCCCAGGATTAGGTTAGAATAGGTAGGTGCCCCCCAGGATAGATTAGGTAGCTGCCCCCCAGGATTAGGTTAGATTAGGTAGCTGCCCCCCAGGATAGATTAGGTAGCTGCCCCCCAGGATAGATTAGATAGCTGCCCCCCAGGATTAGGTTAGAATAGGTAGGTGCCCCCCAGGATAGATTAGGTAGCTGCCCCCCAGGATTAGGTTAGATTAGGTAGCTGCCCCCAGGATAGATTAGGTAGCTGCCCCCCAGGATTAGGTTAGATTAGGTAGCTGCCCCCCAGGATAGATTAGGTAGCTGCCCCCAGGATAGATTAGGTAGGTGCCTCCCAGTATAGGTTAGATTAGGTAGCTGCCCCCCAGAATAGATTAGGTAGCTGCCCCCCAGGATAGATTAGGTAGGTGCCCCCCAGTATAGGTTAGATTAGGTAGCTGCCCCCCAGGATTAGGTTAGATTAGGTAGCTGCCCCCCAGGATAGATTAGGTAGCTGCCCCCAGGATAGATTAGGTAGGTGCCTCCCAGTATAGGTTAGATTAGGTAGCTGCCCCCCAGAATAGATTAGGTAGCTGCCCCCCAGGATAGATTAGGTAGGTGCCCCCCAGTATAGGTTAGATTAGGTAGCTGCCCCCAGGATTAGGTTAGATTAGGTAGGTGCCCCCCAGGATAGATTAGGTAGCTGCCCCCAGGATAGATTAGGTAGGTGCCCCCCAGTATAGGTTAGATTAGGTAGCTGCCCCCCAGGATTAGGTTAGATTAGGTAGGTGCCCCCCAGGATAGATTAGGTAGCTGCCCCCAGGATAGATTAGGTAGGTGCCCCCCAGTATAGGTTAGATTAGGTAGCTGCCCCCCAGGATTAGGTTAGATTAGGTAGCTGCCCCCCAGGATAGATTAGGTAGCTGCCCCCAGGATAGATTAGGTAGGTGCCTCCCAGTATAGGTTAGATTAGGTAGCTGCCCCCCAGAATAGATTAGGTAGCTGCCCCCCAGGATAGATTAGGTAGGTGCCCCCCAGTATAGGTTAGATTAGGTAGCTGCCCCCCAGGATTAGGTTAGATTAGGTAGGTGCCCCCCAGGATAGATTAGGTAGCTGCCCCCAGGATAGATTAGGTAGGTGCCCCCAGGATAGATTAGGTAGGTGCCCCCCAGTATAGGTTAGATTAGGTAGCTGCCCCCCAGGATTAGGTTAGATTAGGTAGGTGCCCCCCAGGATAGATTAGGTAGCTGCCCCCAGGATAGATTAGGTAGCTGCCCCCCAGTATAGGTTAGATTAGGTAGGTGCCCCCCAGGATAGATTAGGTAGCTGCCCCCCAGGATAGATTAGGTAGCTGCCCGTCCCCATAATGGAGGGGGGGGGCCGCAGCCGCGGGGAGGGCAGCCCGACCTCTCCCTCCCTTCCTCTCCCCAGGGCCCCCCCTCAGATGCAGAGTGAGCGGCTCACGGAAGCGCTGTAGGCAGAACTCACCTCCGTCCCTGGTTCCAATCGCCGCTGATCTCCTCTCTGGCTGGCTCTGCATAGATGCTTACACACGCAGCTTCCTGTTTAGCCGGAAGCTGCGTGTGTAACAACATCTATGCAGAGCCAGCCAGAGAGGAGATCAGCGGCGAGTGGAACGCAGGGAGGTGAGTTCTGCCTATAGCGCTTCCGTTAGCCGCTTACTCTGCATCTGAGGGGGGGCCCCGGGGAGAGGAAGGGAGGAAGAGGTCGGGCTGCCCTCCCCGCGGCTGCGGCTCCCTCCTACCAGCGCGAACGGGCGCATGGCCCTCCAAACGGAGATGGGCCCCCCGGGCCCCTCCCCCGCCTCCTCAGGAGCCGGGCCCGGTCGCCAAGGCGACCGCTGCGACCACGGGCCCTACGCCCTTGCCCAGTGGTGTTGATCCAGGGATTTTATCTGATTGCCATCTGGAGTCGGGAAGGAATTTTTTTCCCTTTTGGGGCTAATTGGACCATGCCGTGTAAGGGTTTTTTTCACCTTCCTCTGGGTCAACAGGGATATGTGAGGGAGCAGGCTGGTTTTGTACTTTATTTTCTATTTGGAATCGATGGACGTATGTCTTTTTTCAACCCAAATAACTATGTAATTATTCTCAAACAGGCTTATAATTGATTTAACTTTTTCATTTATGATGTCATATTTCAGCTTTTCAAGTTTAGGAATTAGTACCTAGAATATTTAAAGGTTTTTTGTGTTCTCAAGATAAAATGGTAAAATGGACCTATAATCTAAATCTGATTCCCTCCACATATAATGGCATGGGCTGCCTGGTTGGTTGCCTCTGTGAAACCATTGCCTCGGATAGAGGATTGTGCTGCTTATTCTGTTACGTTTGCTGGTTGTTATGGCTAATATGAGCAAATGAAATGTTTTTTTATTAGCACCATAAAACAAACAAGAAATGCAATAGCATATTATGCTTTTACTTGCACTTTACATATAAACAGAACGCTTTTCTACCTTTAGGTTTACATTAAAGACAACCCGAGGCAGGTTTTTTAAATCTTAAAGGACAACCAAGGTGACGTGACATGATGAGATAGACATGAGTATGTTCAGTGCCAAGCACCCAAATAACTAGGCTGTGTTCCTTTTTTCTTTCTCTGCCAGAGGTTTGCAAGTGACAGTTTCTGTGCAGGTCGTACTGGGTCAGACTATATAGCATCACCCTGACTGATAAGTAATTATAGCCATAAAACACTTCCCTGCCAGTAAATGGCTTCTGAGAGCAGGACAAAAATATAAAAAGGGTCAATCATTCATAGATCTGAGCTCTGACAAACTTCAATGAAGGCTTCATTGAGCAGAGACAATGAAACAGTAAAAACGTAAAAATTAGATTTAAATATAAAATAAAACTGTGGGATATAAAAAAAAAAGTCATTTTAGGTGAAGGAGGATAGATACAATTGTTATTCTCATCAATTTATTTTCATCTCGAATGTCCTTTAAGAGGACACAGAGGCATGTTCTGTGCACAATCACATGCCTCTGTGTGTCTCTATTGCCCCCGCTAGTCCCCCCACCCCAGGGGTCTGCTGTGTTCCCCTAAAAATATCGACAGGCTAGCGGCAATCTGCTTGTTGCTAGCCTGATGTTTACCTGGCAGCCTGGCAATATTTTTTTTACAACATCGCCTCCTCCATAGCGTAGTTCCCCCTACTGCTCTCCGCCTTGCTAGCTTACTCCAATCAGAAGCCAAGCTGCGGCCCAGGAGTACTTCCTCTTAAGATTTAAAAAACCTGCCTCTGGTTCTCTTTAAGGGAGAATTTCACCTACTAGCAGCACAGGAGGAGATTAATATTTCATATGCAATAAAGAAGAAACTTCTTGGAAGATTGACGTACATGAAATTGTCACTGGGCAGACTCCATCCACTATTGCTCTTTAAACACTGAATGGTGGACCAGCTAGATGATTGAGTACTGTATAATCTTTTATAAAAATAAATAGTCCAATGACTGAAAGGTTAAGCAGGAAGCACAGAGGTAGAAATGTCACATGACTATGCCTCTGTACTTCCTGCTAGCCTAAGGAAGGCAGAGTGGAGCCAAGTTGAATTCAACTGGAGAAATGGTCAATGGGATTCAAATAAGCAGGAGATGAATGTCATTGTCCCACTTCCAATCTGCATATCATTAGCAAGACATTTGCATAAAGGAATCAAAAATTATTTACAATCCAGAAGGTTTGCTCATCAATGAAAATGGGAATCAAACTCACTCTAACAGAAGATAAGTAATATGCTAATAATTCGAGCCTACATGAAAATTTAGAACAAATTGTATTTAGTTTAAGATTGGCCTGATCCAGATTGTCAGGAAGCACATTTAACTCCCCCAATTCCAAGATGCATACAATTTCCATTTAATTTGCATGCAGACCAGAGATATTATCCTCTCTTTGGCTATCTCATATGTGTATATCCATACTAATTTATGGCAGTGAGTTTATTTCTTAAAGTGGAAAGACCAGAAGTTTGTTAGCACATCGTATGCAACTTCTAGTTATTTATTCTTCAGTGTATGTGTCAAACACCAAATGTGTGTGCTAACCAACTTCTGGACTTTCTGCATATTACATTTGGATGTTGCTTCACATCCAGGTTATGCACCCAAAGAATCCTTGGTAAGGTGTGTCACTCCACAAAACCCCTTAGGCCTGGTTCACAGAGTTAAAAAAACGGATGTTAACCTATGGAACCGTTCACATCCGTCCATTTAAAGGAATCCATTCAGCACGATCCTCTGAACGGACCGCAAGTTTCCTGCACCACCAATTTTTCCGGAATGGAAATGAAAGCTTAAGTGCTGCATTAAAGGCAATGAGAAAACGCAATGTTTCTTCACTAGTGCGGACAGTTGTAAATAGTGGGGTCCTGGGGGGGGGGGGGGGGATGTGGGGAAATGAAATGGAGGCAGTGGAACAGAAACGGAGTGAAAATGGATCCGATTGACCAGTGATCAGATCCGTTTTTATGGACCAGTTTGCCACTTCAACGCAAGTATGAACCTGCAGTTCAATGTAATTCAAGTCCACTGCATTCTCCAATAAAAACAATATGCTTCTATAAAGGGAAAATACTATACATAGCGTAATACTGTTTTAGCTAAATCATACATCCAACTCCATGCAGTGTGAATCAAGTGCCAACACACATGATCCCTCCACCCCACAATCAGGGAGGCTCACCGAATTGTAGCCACCTCGTTTTTCAGGTGGATCTCGCGCTCAATCTGTATGCTTCACTACGACCACTTCAGTGAACAATACCAGGGTCATGTATCAAATTCTATTTACTCTTCAGTAAAACTTCTAAAACATATAAAAAGCTTCAATCCGTAACATATTTAAAATTACAGCTCCTCATCTACGCTTCTCCAGCCAATTAAAAACTTACAAGCTCCCACAAACAAAGAGGCATATCGTAGTGGCATTCCTAGGGCCCTGGGAAGTTTGTGCATCTGTATTTCTGGGCGGCATCTCGCTCACCAACAGGAGACTGGCAGGCATCAGGCTGTACAGGAGGCTGGATACCATCAGGCTGGACAGGAGGCTGGATACCATCAGGCTAGAAAGGAGGCTGGATACCATCAGGCAGGACAGGAGGCTGGATACTATCAGGCTGGACAGGAGACTGGATACCATTAGGCTGGACAGGAGGCTGGGCACCATCAGGCTGGACAGGAGGCTGGATACCATCAGGCTGGACAGGAGGCTGGATACAATTAGGCTGGACAGGAGGCTGGATACCATTAGGCTGGACAGGAGGCTGGATACCATTAGGCTGGACAGGAGGCTGGCACCATCAGGAGCATTGCAGCATATTGAGGCAACTGGATAGCAGCTAAAGTCTGTGACATCTGGACAGCAGCAGAAGTCTGACGGCTGGGCAGCAGCAGAAGTCTCTGACGGCTGGGCAGCAGCAGAAGTCTGTGACGGCTGGGCAGCAGCAGAAGTCTGTGACGGCTGGGCAGCAGCAGAAGTCTGTGACGGCTGGGCAGCAGCAGAAGTCTGTGACGGCTGGGCAGCAGCAGAAGTCTGTGACGGCTGGGCAGCAGCAGAAGTCTGTGACGGCTGGGCAGCAGCAGAAGTCTGTGACGGCTGGGCAGCAGCAGAAGTCTGTGACGGCTGGGCAGCAGACTGGAAAACTTCAGGCAGTGCAGCAGGCAGATTAGCTTTGGACAGGACAGCAGGCTGAATGACTTCAGACAAAATGGCAACAGGCTGGTATGGCTTCAGACAGGGTGGCAAGAGGCTGGATAGCAAGTCTCTGTGAATGAGAAAGACCAGGAGCCCAATGGTGCAGTATCGCTAGACAAAGTGATGTAAGCACATGTGTATTAGTATTATACTCACAAGGGTGACTGGCAAAACTTGCAACCACTATCTGAGCCAGCGGGAAAAAAAAACGTTCCCCGCTCAGTGTTCCAAGTCTGTTGGCACAGATGCTGGTCAGTCAATATCCTGGATTAGTTGCGAGGACTAAAGGTTCTCGTGACTAAAAAACCCCTATGGGGTATGGACTATGCTAAAAAAAAAAACACTGGTGGAGGTGCCCTTGATGATATGATACTACTAGATGTTGTATATTTGAGAATCGTAATTTCTTACCTTCTCAGATGGACAAACCATTATTTAATGGAACAATAATGTTTAATCATGCATGGGTCTGGGCCCACTTACTCATGTCAATACAAGTGCCTGTAGAACTTTTGAACACTAATGCGAGTGCCTGAAAATCATATCAACAAGGACGCTTCCACCAGTGTTTCTTTAGCATAGGAAAAAAATAATTTATAGTGAATTTTACTCTAGGAGAAATGTGTATCATATTTGTATTAACAATTTTTTTTACCATAGTGGCCCTTTAAGTCTAAATTTAGATGATTAAAAAGAAGATCTGGCCATAGCAAAAACATGGATCCCCTCTTTCAGAAATTCAGCATAAAGAATTCATCTTGCCTACAACTAAAAATGAGGCCTATAACAGTGTTTAAACGTTGTGTATGTACAATGAATTAATCTTGTTATAATGGCCAGTGGCTTGAACAAACTGTCCATATGACAAAATGAAACCATTCAGGAAGTGCCATAACTGTGGCTGAGTCATGTTTAAAAAGAAATCATATATACAGACCCTAATGGGTCATTAGAGTGAGGGACAACCCCCTAATTTGTACTGGTGGGAGAAAGGTACATAATACTCTTAAGGGAGACAGAAGATCTCAGCAAGACTCTACAATTAGGTGTGGGTGAAATATGACATATGGAAAAAGTGAATGCTAAAAGCTGACATGCACACAATCCTCGAATCGTACTGAACTGCCCCTAGCAACTTGTGTCCTTAATAATCAGCTGTCAGATTTGAATATGGCAAAACAAATAGATGCAGCATTGTGACCTCAAGAGATGAAACCCAGTAAGATATTTATAGAGAGTTTCTCTGATTAATTATATCTATTAAATTCCATTCCAATCCTCTAAGGCTTGGACATGTGTATTGCATATGCTAAGCTAAATGTTATCAACTATTTTTCCTATATACCAATAGCGAAAACCACTGTAGGAGAAAAGACTGTTTCTCTGAAGTTCAGGCTAACAAAGGGTTAGTGGAGTGAATTTTTATAATCAGTTTGTGTTACTTGCCATAATATTAGCCTAACATATCTTTGTATAACTATTAGTTTTAAGTTTTCAAGTTATGCATTACAATTGGTAGGAATTTTAGTGTTTTTCTATTAGTTTTAAAAGATTATTATTTTTACAGGACACAAAAGCAAATGTCATAGTTTGTCACAAGTCCTACAATGCATTGTAGGAGTCTGACATCCACAGTCATGACTCATAAAGGCAAATGCATTGTGGGACTTGTAGTTCCGTAACAGCTGGAGGGCCGAGTTTGCCCATGGCTGGGTTAGACATTAAGAATAGTATTCAAGTATTTTAAAGAGAGATCCATGAAAACAAAATATCAGCCATAACCAGGGGCCTGGGGTGAGATGGATATGGAAGCTGACATCTTTATTTTCTTTTAAACAATGCAAATTACCAGGCAGTCCTGCTGATCCTCTGCACCTAATACATTTAGACATAGACACTTAACAAGCATGCAGATCAAATGTTTCTGACTGAAGTTTGACTAGGTTAGCAGCATGCATGTTTCAGGTATGCGATTCAGACACCACTGATGCATGAATGCATTAAAAGGAAATAAATATGTCAGCTTACATGTCTTTCAGTGCAGGTGTACTTTAACTATAGTGCTGATCTCAAACTGAATCAGTCAACCCCAATCTAAGCTCTAACCTCTCATAGACCATTTCTGTGGGGGTTTTTTTCTCTCTTTCTCTTCTTCCCATCCACTCCTTGCAAGTTGGGTTGGGAAGACCTCATCCTCAGAACACTACCACTTTCCGAGTTCGGCAAATAAAGAATAATACAAATGGTAGAAAATTGACAAAATATCTTATTGCATTAATGTGATTGTGTTAAACCACCGCCAACATGTTTAAATAATATGATGCTCACTGACAACTGATATCAATGTATAAAATTGGACCAGAACATTTGTTATCTGTTCTACCGTGTTAAAACTTTTTGTTACAAATTTCGGAATAGAAAAAAAAGATGTCCATGTGGTCCTACTTTAATCATTTTGTCATCCTTACCAAGACATTTTAAGTATACATCTTGAGAATTAAAAATATAAAATTTGCACAATAAGCATTAATTAGTGCCTTGCTTTGAAAAGCATTGTACTGCTCCAACAGATAGTTGCGGGCTAGGCTGCACATAGCAGAGTGTCCGTAGATCCTTACCAGCCTACCACCTAAAGCCTTGTACACACACTAGATAGGTCTCAGTGGGTGTACAGCAGCCATCAGTTTCCCTCAATGCATCACCGACTGATCAGCCTGGCATACTGTCTCAGCCAAGCACAGGCCATGGGCATTGCTTTACTCAGAATAGCAGACATCTAAAAAGACAGCAAAGCCTTGGAGTTTTCAGGACATTGAGAGTATAAACACATTAAAAAAAATAATATAACTTAATTGCTGTTCTTTAGTAAGTCTGAAATATCAAAACATCTTAAAATCCCATACAAGATCTTAAAACCCACATCATCTTGGCAGGCCCGGCCCTAGACTTTTTGCCGCCTGAGGCAATTTTTAAAGAAATCGTCGCCGCCGCCGCCGCCCCCCCCCCTTTCCCCCAAGCCGTTGTTGTGGGGGGCCGCTCGAGCTGGAGGGGATAGCGGGCAGGAAGGGGGTATTGGGCCTAGCGGCGGGGAGGGGGGTCGGACCCCCCCCTCCCTCGCCTGGGTCCCCCCCCTCCGCTCCCCTCCAGCTTTAAAAAGGTCCGTGCTGTGGCTGCAGCTATTCGTAAGAGGCAACGGGCGGGGATTACTCACCTCTTCCTCGTTCCAGGCCAGTGTGCGCTCCACTGACGTCACTTCCTGCGGCATAGCTAACAATGCTAATTGTAGACAGTGGTCTGCCCCTCTCAGCAGCTTGTAAAGTGGATGCAGCCTGGAGTGAATGCCTCAAGCAGGCAGCCAGTCTGAGTGTAAACACAGACTCCTGGTATAGCTAGTTATATTCCAGCAATATTCCAGCTCATTTAGTTACCTGTTACCACCTCAGATCAGCCTATTTCTCCTCATGTCTGCTGCATGCAGTGAGTGACACAGTGACATATATTTGTGAGCTGTGTGACAGAGTAACCAAGCAGCTCAGGGTGACCCAAACTACCATGAGCTGTGTGAGAAATGAATTTTTAAGCACTAGTGGTAATGTGTACACTAATATAGAGTATTAAAAAAAAAGTTGTTTCAATCGATAATACTCCTTTAAGTCAAAATAAAAAAATGATTTTTACTCACCTGGGGCATCCCTCAGCCCCCTGAAGCTGTATGGTGCCCTCGCAGCCTGGCTCCGATCCTCCTGTATATGCTGCTATAGCGTATAACATATATCCTATAGCAGCATAGAGGGTGATATAGCGGCTGGGAATGCGGAGAATCACCCAGCCTGTCGGTGGCTGTCGCCGAACCCGGAAGTAGCCGCTGGCGGGGACAGAAGGATCGGAGCCAGTCTGCGTGGGCACCATACAGCTTCAGGGGGCTGAGGGATGCCCTAGGTGAGTAAAAATCATTTTTTTTTTTACTTTAGTATTCCTTTAAGGTAGATGATGATTATGCTTTATTTAAAATACAGGGGGTAAATGGATGCAAATCTTATCCAACATAGTTCCATTTGCATTGCAAAAGTTAGATTTGTCCTTCTGCTTATAGTTCTTAGTAGTTGAGA
Organism: Hyperolius riggenbachi; assembly: GCF_040937935.1. Lineage (NCBI taxonomy): Eukaryota > Metazoa > Chordata > Amphibia > Anura > Hyperoliidae > Hyperolius > Hyperolius riggenbachi. Next base: position 180,210,317 of record NC_090656.1, on the reverse strand, counting down.
AGTTTACTTACTGGGTGTGGTGTCAGATGCAATACCAGAACTGAAACTTCTATTACAGCCACACGACTGGGATAAAAACAGGAAAAAGAAAAATCGGAAAACAATGTAATGCCATTAATTACACGGAAGCATGGATAGTATGAGACAGACAGACCATATGTTAAACCATATGATAGATTCCACAGCATGAAATAAAAATCTTTCAGTTTTTATGATACATCTGGATATTTCTAAAATCCCTTATAATTTATAAGTCTACAGCATCTGGTCATCCACAGTCAATCTTAGTTCTGTTGACATCTGCAACTTTGATTTTCCTTAACTTTCTTTCCAGTGAAGGAAAAGGCTCACTAAATGCCATGAGAGTTCATAGTATACATTAGTGGTGTTACGATGATAGTGTGTATTTGGTAATTGAGTTAAAAAAAAAATTAACCCTTCCCTTTATTTGCACTTGTAATTTATTAGGCATAAGCATAATATTTTTGCTTTAAGAAAATAATGTTTTCTAAAACAGTGATAGTATTTTTCTTTCTTTAGTCGTTCTTCAGGCATTTTGACTTTGTATTGTTTATTATCTTTTGCATTACCCAGGCAAAAAAAAAAAAAGTCAAAATGAATCCACTAAGCTCTGTACTAAATCTGCATTGTCATATATAGCTTGCTTTGTAAACACATGTGAACACAGCATAGATTGTACCTCAGCAGCTTCTGCAGAGGGGTGAGGTGTATTTCCCTTCTCGGCCTCCTATCACACTGAACTGCCCTCAGCCAATGAGGAGCAGTAATGTGGTAGGGGAGATAACAAGCTTTCTTCTCCCCAGCAATGTACCAGAATGGAGCCAGGCTGACTGAGATAAGATTCATTACAGCAGACACATTTATGATTATATTGGAATGCTTGCAATGCAGACAGCATACATAATAAAACACAGAGCAGTGGGTAAATAGCCGTGATAAGCAAAAATGCTCTTTTCACAATCATTTTCACAAACATAATGTTAAATTTGACTTTCAAGCCAAAATTCCATCAAAATTTGTTTTATTTTTCACTTTTTTTGAGGTAAAAATTGAGTTTTCGGCATTAACGGGCTTTTCACAATTTTTCGCCATAAAAATATAGATTTTCTGTGAAAAACGTGAAAATACATTCCAATTTTTTCAGAAAATTTCTCAAAAACAAAAATAGCATTTTCAATGCTAAAATGACTTTGGCGAAAATTTGCAACCAACACTGGCAAATGGAATTTGATTTTACGGCTGGCAAACCCACTTTGAATCATTAAAAAGATAGATCCCTTGCAATTGAAACAATCTGTACACTAACAGCTGGAGGACATAAACATGCTGGTAAAGGGTACCTGAAGGCAATTTAGGAGAGAAAATTAGATGCTCAGTAGAGGGAATGCAAACACAAGGAAAGGCAATGATTACTGGTCTGCAGCATAAAGCCAGTCAGAAACTTTAAAAGCAAAGTCAATGTGCCCAGACCTGCAGTACCAAATCTAGCATGGGCTGAACCAATTACACCATCTCTTATCAAGGAGACTTTCAGTTTCACATAGAACTGTGGTAGTAGGGGCGGCATGGACAGCCAGTCTCCAGGCCCCATCTACCACTAATATGTGACCTGTGAACTACATTACCACTATATGCTTCAAACATAGGTGAGAAATACAGGCTGAGTCTCGAGTGCTGACACTAGGCGGTGGCAGTGCTAAGGACCAGTGGTGCTCATCCGGATTCCAGATATCCGTGTAACCCGGATATCCGAACTTTTTTCCGCTATCTGATTCGGATTCCGGATTTTTTTTAAAATCCGGATAGCCATCTGTGGATATTTGGGCACATAACGCGGATATCCGCGGATATCCAGATCCGAAATACTGTAACTAAGGAGATGACGTCCTGGAGCCAATCAGAGGGCTCCCAGCAGAAGCCCTAGCAACCAATCACAGAGGGGAACCCTGGCCAGCCCCACCTGACCTCTTTGAGCCAATCAGAGGGCTCCCAGCCTAAACCCTGGCACTAAATCACAGAAAGGAACACTGGCCAGCCCCCCTGTATAATAAAAAGGGCTGCCATGATGAGACATATCGTCTTAGCTTGCTGAATGCTCACTGAGCGACATGCTGGTGGCCTACCAAGGGCTGTACACAGTTATACACCTAAAGCTGTTCAGTGATTAACCCCTTCACTACTATCACTACACTATTGTTAAATCGTTAATTAGCTTGATTGATGTCATAGTGTGACAGTCAGAGTGTGTGCTCCAGTGCTGCTGGGCCTAGCAAGGGCTGTACACAGTGATAAGCTGTTCAATGATTAACCCCTTCACTACTATCACTACACTATTGTTAAATCATTAATTCGCTTGCTTGATGTCATTGTATGTCAGTCAGAGTTTGTGCTCCAGTGCTGCTGGCCTAACAGGGGCTGTACACAGTGATAAACCGAAAGCTGTTCAGGGATTAACCCCTTCACTATCACTACACTATTGTTAAATCATTAATTAGCTTGATGTCATTTGTGTGACAGTCAGAGTGCTGTGCACAGACCAGGCCAGCTGCTGCCTGCTGGCCAGCTATTAGCCTTAGGTATAGGTTAGGGATTAGGGGATAAGATTAATGTGTTATTGTGTAGTTAGTACTGTAGTACTGCAGTCAGTGCTAGTAGTTGTTAGAGTAGTAGTACTACTGTTTTAGCTTTCTACAGAACTGCTGTGCTGTGAGCAGTGCCAGTGTGAAAGTTAGTGTGCACTAGTGTCTTCTCCTCTGCTGTCTGACTGTCACTCGGCACTTGGCGTGTATCACTTGCCACGTGTCACGTGGCTCTTGCCACTTGCCAAGTGGCACTTGCCACGTGTCATGTGGCTCTTGCCACTTGCCAAGTGGCACTTGCCACATGTCACGTGGCAAGTGCCACGTGACACTTGACACTTGGCAAGTGCCACGTGACATGTGCCAAGTGCCGAGTGACAGTCAGACAGCAGAGGAGAAGACACTAGTGCACACTAACTGTCACACTGGCACTGCTCACAGCACAGCACGTGACACGTGGCAAGTGCCACATGACACGTGCCAAGTGCCACGTGCTAAGTGCCAATTGCCATGTCCGGCATGCTCCTGGCACACATTACACCTGCTGCTGCTGCATTGCCCTGCTCCTGCTGCCTCTGCAGCTCCCACCGCCAGGCCAGGGTGCCACAGGCCAATGATACCACCTATATTTAACCCAAAACACAATTGCTGCATAATTTTTTGGAGGTGCCTTGGCTGAAAACTGTCATGTCCCAATTGTGCGGTTGGACTTTGGACACATTGTGGGCTGCACGATTGCTGTCTGGAACCTAGGCCTAATGTTAATTGACGGCCATTTTTTTGGGGGGGGGGATTTTAAGTCCCCACATCATCAATTAGTGTACCCCTTTACAAAATAATGATGCTACATGCCTCATATACCATAAAAAAACGTTTTTAAAGCAATGTAAAGGCCACTTCCATTTTTTCTATCCAGATATCCGAATTTGCCCAGATATCACGGGTACTAGAGTCAGATATCCGATTCGGATTGGAAAATGTTTAAATCGGATATCCGACCCGGATCGGATATGTGGGTATCCGGATCCGAATCGGATCCGGATTTTGAAAAGGGGTATCCGAGCACCCCTGCTAAGGTCCCTACCTGTATTGCTCACCTCTTTTTGTTACACTGTAGAGGATAATCCAGGGGCTTCCCCCATCCTACTTGAGCTCACCATTCATGCACTGGGACCCTCTGAAACTATTCACCATCCTATGAACAAGTGTGGCCTAGCGCAGGCTCAAGATGGCCCATACCTGCACAGTTGTATTTAACCACTCCTGCCCTGCTTTTTCATAGGTACTACTGCACAGTTGCAGCCGTCAGTGCACCTGCGCAGGACGGTCAAGCTCATTCATGGAGGGAAGCATGGCAGCAAAAAAGAAGAGTGTCCCAGCCACCAGCTGTGGGCTCAAGAAGGATTGGAGAAGCCTCTACTGAGGTAAGCATCAAACTTTTTTCTTTTTTTAAATCACAGAGTTGCTTTAACTAAGCATGTGCATTTATTTATTTATTTTACATTAAGAAATGTATTTTACATAAGAACATTGAAAGTATAATCCCACTCTCTCCCAAACCCAATTAACAACTCTATGCAGGCTGGTGTAGACCAGCAATACCAGTCCACCTGATCCATAACATTTTTGGGCAATTTCCCTCTTCCTGCCTCTCTCCCTTTTTTCCTCTTTAGTTTTTCCTTGTCCAGCGTTAAAGAGACTCTGTAACAAAATTTTCAGACTTATTTCCTAGCCTTTCCTAGTTGCACAGTGGCGGTATTATCTCTGTTATATAATCTAATCTTCTTTCCTTTGTCAGCTTTGTCGGCTCAGGCAGGAATGTGCTGCTCTGTTTGTGATAGGTAGAAGCTATACACACCCTCTTCACACCCCCTGCAGGATCTGTATGAGTCACAGACTGAGCTTCTCTGAACCTATCACAAGCTGGTTAGCAGCCATGTCTTGTTTGTAAACACTGCCTAAAACTGGCAATTACAAGCCAGGATTGCAGCAGGGAGTGGCAGAAACAGCACAGAGGGGCCAAGGAGAACATAATGAATAGAATGGTATGCTTTTTTATTGTAAGAATTTTAGAGCACAGATTCTCTTTAAGTAAAATGGGCTTTGTGTTTTCATCTCTTACTAGGCGTCCATAAGTGATACTGGCCCACAGTGTTCATAAGGTTGGGGAAAGGCTATGAAACGTCCTCTGCACTACACAGCACCATTGTCAAAGGTTATTGAAAAGAGGCTCATTACCACCTCCAGTACCCAGGAGGAGATGGGGTAAGTACCACCAAGCATGTGGAAGAAGGCCCTGGGGTAACTTATGGTGGAATTTGAGAGCCCCCTACAACATCAAGGGGGCTCACAGATGTCCATCTTCTCAACCCTCAGCCCAGAAAAAAATGGGTTTATTACCTATTACCACCAAAAATTTAAAGTAAGAAATAAAACGGTTTTGAAACCACTTGTAAATTACTATTCTTAATTAATCAGTGATGCTCGGATACCCCCAATTACAAATTCAAGTAAATCCGGCCATGGCAGAATCAAAATCCGCATACGCCGTGATCGTGATCCGGATTTGAATGGGAGCTCTAAATGCGACTCGGATTTTAGCTGTGATTACATGTAGGCCGTGGTCACAGATTTGACTTTAAGGCGGTTTAAAATCCTGACATAATATTCAATAAAAACATGTTTTCTTACTTTTTTATATGTCATACGGTTATCATATTTGCATTTGTGCAAAAGTATTAATATTCATTTAGAAATAGGTTCCCAAAAGTACAGTTTTTTGCTTTGTGAGCTGACTTTGCATTTTATTAATAACTGGTTTTATTCATTATGTATTGAAGGCAGACATGCTTTCAGTGTCGGTCTGTCTCCAGCTGCTTCTGCACAGTCAGAGAATGTGTCACATTCCTTAATTGATAGATTTAAGTAAACACAAGATAACATTATCTACAACTTCGGATACATCCAGATTTCAATGCAATGAACTTTCAAGCTCTGTGTGTAGCCCTTTGAATGCTGGTCTAGTAAAAAAAAAAAAAAAAGCTGGTTGCATATAATATACTGTAAATAATTTTTTAGAGCAAAGAAGAAATGCTGGGTTATATTCCGCTTTAACGTTAATAGCAAAGCCCCCCCATGCATGCGACAATCACCATAATTCCATGGATTATAAAGGGGATCAGTGGCTACAACTTTAAAAAAAATTCAAAAAGACCTTTTAGTTTTTGAGAAAATCGATTTTAAAGTTTCAAAGGAAGTTTCAAGGGAAATAAGTATACATGTAAATGCAGTAAATACATTAACCATTATTTACCGCATTTAAATGTATACTATTTTCATTTGAAACTTTAAAATCGATTTTCTCAAAAACTATAAGGTCTTATTGAAAAAAAAAAAAAAAATTCCCTTGTTCCCACCGTTCTACTTAACATATCCTGCAAAGTTGGTGTTTATATCATGTAAGGGGGCTTTGCTATTAACCGCTAAAGTAGGCGGGTTTTCAGGTTATAATCATGGCTAAATCTGTGATCACGAGCCAGATTTGGGCCACGATCACGAGTGCATTCAGAACTGAATCCGTGATCAAGAGGCAATCACGAATTCTGAATCTGACCTTGTGATCAGGAAAATCAGCTAGTGATCACAAGGCCATGGAGAGCAACACTGTTAACAACACAACATAAATGTTTACCTTTATTGAATGACCTCTAGATCTTGGCTGTCTGTCTGCACATGACTCTTACCCTCCACATTATGTTCATTAACTCCTAGATCAAGTACTCAACTATGGTAAGTGCAGGGCTTACTACTATTATTATTACTTCTACTCCTATTATTGCTACTTTATTACTATTATTCTACTATAGCCAAACATAGGTGGTCCATTCAATCACTAAAGCCAATAGCTATGGTACAGCTATAAAATAGCTTATTGCCAATGCCAAAACTGGAAAAGGAAAATGACGGAAAGCCACTATCAGAGTTATGAGTTTGACTTGTGTATTATGTAAAGAAGGCTAGTGTTAGGGGATAATGTAGTGGGAGGTTAGATAAAACATTTAGGTTTAAGAGATTTGCAAACCCTACTGAATGATATTAAGTGATGTAACTGGTGTAATGTTCTTTGTAAAGCTCTGCAGAAAATGTGTAAGAGTGTAAGGATTCCTCCTGTCAGTTGCAGCGGGGCTGCAACCGAGCAGTTTTGATTTCTCTACCTGCATTTGGTTGCAGTTCAGAGTAGCTCAGGATGTTGTCATGAATGCGCCTATGGCTTGCTGCAGTTGAACTGCAGCCAGACAGCAGTAGATTTCTTACATGCATGTGGTTGTATAATCTGGCATGCATTTGTAATGAGAATCCTTTCCATTCACAGGCAGCTTGCAGCTTTCAATCAGTGTAGCACAAGTTTGCATGATTACCATTCAGCTGCTGTTGCTGGGGGAGCGATTAGATTGGCAAGCTTTCAGTCTGTCTGTCTATTGTCTGTCTTGTTACTCAGTCAGAGGCTCAGGGCTGCGGTCACCCTGAGCAGCCAGTGTGTCTTGTTTGCTGGTAGCATTCTGTTTGTCTGTCTGTTGTCTGTCTTGTTAGTCATTGTGCTGAGCATCAGAAGTTCAGGAGCTGCGGTCACCCTGAGCAACCATTGTGTCTTGTTTATGTGTGGTGGTTATCGGAAGCTCAGAGCTGCGGTTGCTCTGAGCAATCATGCTTCCTTGTCCATAACTCCTGGGGTGATCTGTGTAACCTCTTCCACTATCTAATATCACCCAGCTGCATAGTCTTGTTTGTTCTAGAGGTACTCTGGCTTTCTAGGCCTCGTAGGGTGAAGAAGGTGGTGATAAATTGGGGCATAGCAGCTGAAAGAAAGCAGGAGATCTGCCAGGCATTACAAAGAGCTTTATAAATAAGCATTAGTATCAATATAATAGCACAGAATGGGTTTGATTCACTAAAACAAATAGCATGCCTTATCTGCGTTAACACTCCTTATCCGAGTTAACATGCCTTATCAGAGATAACATGCCTTATCCAAGTTAACACACCTTATCAGAGTAGCATAGCGAGCGCTTCAAACGTATGCTTGCTAATTGACAATGACCAGAGCTCCACTCATCCTACCCTGAGCCCCTGCCGGTTTGTAGCACTCGCTATGCTACTCTGATAAGGTGTGTTAATGTTGATAGGGTGTGTTAATTCTGATAAGGTGTGTTATCGCTGATAAGGCATGTTAACTCTGATAAGGCTTGCTATTTGTCTTTGTGAATCAAGCCTAATGTGTGGAATAGAATTGTGCAACTGAGACAAAGAAAACAAGTGCCTTCTCTTACACTCTGCCCTGATTTAATAGCAAACTGGACAGAATTTCAAGCATAATTTGCTACAGGTAGCATTGGGGTTTCACCGCCTCATCCACTATCTCCTGTTTTTCCTTCCCTAATGTCTCCAACCCACTACCTCCTATTGAAAGCTTGCAAGGGCAGGGACCTCCTCCTAGTGTTTTTAGTGTGCCATAATTTTTCATATGAACATGCACAAGTATTGGTGATGTCTCAAACCATAAATCAAATATAAACAGTATGTATTTGTTTTGCTGTATGTCATTATTGTATTGTGTTTAGAATGTCTCATGTATCTACGCTTCCCACTATTTGTGTTGTACTATGTACAGTGCTAAGGAAGATGTTGGCGCTATTTAAATAAAATATAAAAATAATAATAATAATAATTCAAAGAAGTTTTTTCACATTACAACCGCTCTTTTCTGACACTGCGTGTTACTGTTTTTTTCTCTCACTCCCACAGATTTTTCTTAAACTGCCATTATTCGTCTACTATATATAATCACCACCGACAATCCCACTAAATCACCAGTAAAGGTGAAGACAGCATCAAGACCAGTCACATGGCCCTATCTCAGATAAATAATCAAACCAGAGGGATCGGCTTTCACAATTCGGTTGAAGTGGATGCATGGTGTGGATAGGGACTCTCTGGCCACTGTCGTGTAGTGAAAAATTGTGAAATAAGAAAATTCAAATATTGTGCCTTATTTAATTTTGGAGAAGGGGAAAAGGGTAGGCCCTGTATATTTGAGTTGTTGTTATTTCTTTCTGTAGCCCAGACAGGACATATTTAAAGTGGACCCAAACTCTTCCACAGCACACATTGAACAGTCTTAATTCCACATATCGTTCCTTAAGAAATTCACTGCACTGTAAACTGTTTGTTTAGCCTGATATAACTGTATTATCAGTAGCTGTGAATAGACCGCAGGAGCTCTGCCAGGCCCTATGCCATAGCTCTCTGCTCATCACCCTTTGGGTGCTCCCTGGAAAGTGAATACAAGTTAAATGTCAGGGGTTGGGGAGGTGGATTTCCATTGAATTGTAATGAAGCGTTTTTTTTTCCTACAAAGGTTCACATGCTGTGAACAATTTTTTAGAACAGAGAGGGGGATCTGAGTTTAGTTCCACTTTAAAGCACTCCTGAATCAGAGATAAATACAATTTAAATTAGTACATGGAGGGCTCCGGAGAAGCCTGTTCTCAAAATTTGCACAAAAAAAAAACAAACAAAAAAAAAATAATTTTTATCATTATTTTGCGAAAAGCGCAAAGATCTGTGAAAAATGCAAAAAAAAAATCACAAACTTATTACAAAATGATTTTTGATCGCATTTTTACTCAAAAGGCAAATTTTAATTGTGGTTTTTTTTTTTTTTTTTTTAGAAAATTAACTAAGAATATTAACAATTTAGCTCATCACTGCTTTAAATTTCATCAGAAACAACAGCGATGAGAAAAAAAAATGTCTTGCTTCATAGGAAACAGGAAGGAAACACTGCTTTTTAAGGACATCCCTCACTTTCTTGCTTTTTGACACCATAAGCTCAAATTGGAGTCCTTGGTGTCACAGAGACAGGAAGTACAGATACTTTTCTACAAATGTGATAAAGACACCAGTAGCAAACTGCAGACATGCTTCCCTCTTCTATTCAAGAGTAAAAATAAAATTCAGTGGTTAGAGTTGGGCTTAAATATGCAGTGCTCCTTTCAACATTTTCAGACCTGATAGCATCTTTAAACCTGAGCGAGCTATAAAAACAGCTTTATATAAACCGAGTAGTAATTTATGTATTCTGACACTTTCAGGCTAATGAGACCACATTTAATGTGTCATATCCTGTTATATTCAGCTAAAAGAATTTGCATGTCTTTTTTGGGTACAATATTCAATGCTTGCAAGAAAAATAGGACATGCACAGCTTACTGAAGATCACAATAGGTTCAGAGCAAGAAAACTTTTTTCTTTTTTCTTTTTGTTTTAATTTTAGTGTTTTAGGCATTTGCAGATAACGTAACAATACGTTTTGTGAGTCTATGCAGACTCAGCTATGGGTGTAGTGTGAGACCAGCCTAAAAAAAGAAGAGGTGTTTCTAATTTTATGTTGCAAAATAATTTTATGGGGGTAAAAGGTTGGTGCTTTTTTTCTTCAGGGAGGATGTAAAATTGCTAAGTTAAATTGGAGCTTGGAGTTACAAGCTGTGATGTAACATGAGGCAGATATCTGTAAAGCATCAATGTTTACACCTGCAGAGTTAGTAGACTATCCACCTCCTTAGCAATGTGCACGCTACGGCTTGTAAAAAGGTTCCAATGTAAATAGGACAGGGGAGACAGGAGAGGTTGGGGTTTTTTTTGAACAGTCGTTTCACTACAAACATCCCAATAATGCAATGTCTGCACATTATTTAGAGGAATATTACAGTATTTAATTAAACTCTTATGATTTCAAAAGGAAAATAAAATAAAAAAAAAAATAGTAAAAAATGCAAAACCTAGAAAAAAACTAAGAAAAAGTAAAGTACGCCTATAATGTTTCTCCATTTCTTTTCCAGATGGTTTAGAACAGAACAAAAATCAAGTGAAAAAGGCAGCCCAGCATATAGGAAAGAAGAAGGAGTGATGGTGTTAAAAGCAAACCTGAAGTGGAAATTAAACTCATATAATAAGATAATTGTTTTTATTTAGTATTTTATATAGAACCAATATCTTCTGCTGCACTGTACAGAGTATATATTGCCTTTTCACTTAGCTGTCCCTTAGAGGGGTTCACAATCTAATACCTACCATAGTCATATGTCTATGTATGTATCACATAGTTTACGTATCGTAGTCTAGGGTCAATTTAGGGGAAGCCAATTAACTTATCTGTATGTTTTTGGGATGTGTGTGGAAACTGGAGTGCCCGGAGGAAACCCAAACAAACATGGGGAGAACATACAAACTCTGTGCAGATAGTACCCTGGCTGGGATTCATACCAGGGATCTTGCACTGCAAGGGAGAGTGTCAACCACTACGCCACCATGCTGATAAGTAATTCTATCCATAGATCTAGTCCTTAATAGCCCTAGAGTTCCATATTTTTATTTTGGTTTTAAGGGGTGTAAATATACATATGAAGTTGAAACTATAATTAACAAAACACTTTTATTACTGGTGTTCATTCAGTTCCCACACAGAGAAATAATGACCTATGAAACTTTTAATTACTATATTGCTGTCAAGAGGAGGGATTAACCACTTAAGTCTATCTGGACGGCAGGGCCGGATTACTGACCAGGCAACAAAAGCAGTTGCTTGGGGCCCCCATTCAGAGTCAAAGGGGCCCCATCAGCACATAAACCAGCCCTCCCCATCCTGTCAGCGGTGGCTGGATGGTATAATGGTTAAAGGGACTCTGAGCAGCGTAGTAACTATGGAAAGATGCATATCATTTTAAAGCTCTCTTTCTCCTCTTTCCAATGATATCGAAACGGCCACCCTAATGCTTTTAGTTTTCGCTATTTTCGCGATCGAAATCGCGGCCACAGGACGACTTTTCTCCAAGTCAGCAGCTCGATTCAGCACAATGCAATGAAATATAAGGAACCCAGGGGGATATAATTACAAACATCATGCTGGTAGGTGTGAGGATGTAATTCATTAGTTGTGGGTATGCATAAAGGCATACCCACAGGCCCTGCTCGGAGTCCCTTTAAGGGCTCTGCCTCTGACACAGGAGACCAGGGTTTGAATCTCGGCTCTGCCTGTTCAGTAAGCCAGCACCTATTCAGTAGGAGACCTTAGGCAAGTCTCTCTAACACTGCTACTGCCTATAGGGTGCGTCCTAGTGGCTGCAGCTCTGGCGCTTTGAGTCCGCCAGGAGAAAAGCGCAATATAAATGTTATTTGTCTTGTCTTGTCAAATGATGCCGTGCGCTGCTGATTGTCTTCAGAGCCAGGCTCTCCTCCTAGGTCCCCCTCCTGCTACTCTGCGCTCTGCCACTGCCCACTCCTCCCTCCGTTCCCACAGAGAACCACAGCTGCAGCAAGAATGATAGCAGCAGATGGCAAACGCTCACTCACCTATCCATGATCCAAGCGATAGAGATCCTGTCATCTGAAACCCATCTGTCTCTTCTACAGTGCAGCCGCTCGCTCTGAACTTCCTAATTCTCAGATCAGACAGGAAGTAGGAAGTAGTAATAGTAGTAGTAACAGAGTGGCAGCACTCTAGAGGAGACAGATGGGCTCCGGATGACAGGACCTCTATTGCTTGGATCGCAATAGGTGAATGTGAGTCATCTGGTGCTGTCATTCTCCCCCGCTGTGGCTGCCTTCTCTGCTGGACTATCGTATTCACTGGGATGGAGGCTGCATGGTGGCTGTCTAGTTTGGGAGGAAATCGGTTGTTCGGTGGTGGGGGTGGTTATTTAATCCTGTCTGGGGAACGGCTTCCGGTTTGGTGGTGTACAGAGCTTTCTGCTATTGCCAGGCTGGAGATGCAGGGGGAAAGTGCTGCTGCTGTGATATCTGGCGCCCTCTTCACAGGGGTGCCCCAGCCCCTGAGTGCAAATGTCCCAGCCATTCATCTCTCACTCTGCATTTTGCCGCTGCTATTCCCTGCATTGTGCACCCACAGAGGAAAGCGGGCTGTTGCCCATAGCAACCAGTAGCTCGGCTGCCCCGATGTGTGCGGCATGTTGCTGTGCAGCTGCATCTTCTGATTCGATTCCGACATGATGGGGGGCCCAAATCAGTTACTTTGCTTAGGGCCCCATTTAGCCTTAATCCGGCTCTGCTGGACGGATATATCAGTCCAGATAGACTGTGCAGCTGCCGCTGCCTGAGGCGCGCGCGCTCCCACTGCCTGCCGTTACCCCCGATCAGTGAATGGGAATATAATTCCCATTCACAGATCTAAGTCCCCAGCAGAAAAACCGACGCTCTCTAAACAGAGACCGTGGTATTTCTGCAAAAAAAAAAGTTTCACAGCCTCCTTGTAGTTCCTGGTAGCGTGATCGTACACTGCAGGACTTTTTTGACTGTGGCCATCTTGTGGCCAAATAGTAAACTCCACCCACATACATTTTTTACATTACATTACATTATTTTACATTTAAAACTATTTCCCTCCCACACCAAAAATTACCCAAATACATTTTTTAAAAATAAATAAATAAATAAAATGACAATTAAAAAAAACCCAACATAAATAGTTACCTAAGCGTCTACACTTTTTAAATATACATGTCAAGAGAGTATCTTTTTATATTTTTTAAAATTATAAGCTTGTAAATAGTGATGGACGCAAATTGAAAAAATGCACCTTTATTTCTAAATAAAATATATTAAATTGTGATAGGGACATAATTTAAACGGTGTAATAACGGGACAAATGGGCAAATAAAATACATGAGTTTTAATTATGGTAGCGTGTATTCATTTTAAACTATAATGGCCAAAATCTGAGAAATAATGATTTTTTCCATTTCTTTCTTAATCTTCCTGTAAAAATGGATTTAGAAAAAAAATAATTCTTAGCAAAATGTACTACCTAAAGAAAGCCTAATTAGTGGTGGAAAAAACAAGATATAGATCAATTAATTGTGATAAGTAGCGATAAAGTTATTGGCGAATGAATGGGAGGTGAACGTTGCTCGGACGCATACGATTTTTGACACTGTAGGCTGAAGTGGTTAAATTTGCCTTGGCATGGGTTTGACAGCCACAAACTTTATAATGTACAATATGATTTATATCCTGAAGTTGGCTGGTTAATGGGGATGAAGTTTGCTGTGGTTAAAGGGAACATAAACTGAGAAGAATATGTATTTTTCCTTTTAAAATAATACCAGTTATCTGACTCTCCTGCTGATCCTGTGCTTGTAATACTTTTAGCCACATCCCCTCAACAAGCATGGAGATCAGGTGCTCTGACAAGTCAGACTGGATTAGCTGCATGATTGTTTCATTTGTGTGATTCAGCCACTACTGCAGCCAGAGATGAGCCTGGCTGCCAGGCAACTGGTATTGTTTAAAAGGAAACATCAATATCCCTCTCATTTAAAGTGAACCTTAAGCCAGAAAAAAAATATGAGTTTTACTCACCTAGGGCTTCTACCAGCCCCCTGCAGCAATCCTGTGCCCTCGCAGCCACTCACTAATCCTCTGGTCCCCCGCTGCCAGCTAGTTTCGTTTTTGCCGACAGGCCCGTCAGGACTGGCCATGCATATATTTTTTCGCATTCCCGACTGTAATTAGCACTATTAAGGACCGCAACGCAAACAAAAATACGCGTTGCCGCATTACCTACGCGTGGATATGCGGCAACGCATATTTTTGTACGCCTTACGGTCCTTAATAGCACTAATTACAGTCGGGAATGCAGAAAAAGATACGCGTGGCCAGTCCTGACGGGCCTGTCAGCAAACACGAAACTAGCTGGCAGTGGGGGACCAGAGGATTAGGGAGTGGCTGCGAGGGCACAGGATTGCTGCAGGGGGCTGGTAGAAGCCCCAGGTGAGTAAAACTCATTTTTTTTCTGGCTTAGGGTTCACTTTAAGGTTCCCTTTAATCTCAGTGTCTCCCAAACGTTAACTCTGTCCTAACACCTAATCTTTACCTGTCCCAGGTAATTAATTCATTTAGCTGGATTATAGCCGACTCATATTCACTAATCTTCTTTGCTATCAAAGGGTATGTATTTCACAGAGGCAGTCAAGAAACCAATTCAGAAAAATCAGATCCAACCTCTTTATTTATGCAAAAAGTTTTGAAAATGTTTTGCATGAATAAAGAGATTGGATCTGATTTGTTCGATTTGGTTTCTTGACTGCTACTGTGAAATACATACTCGTTGGTTGGAAGAAGATTATGGAGGGTATGGTGGAACACCATTAAGGATATTGCATTACTAGACGCTCCCATTTTTTTACTTTTACTCATCTTCACCAACGACAGAGTAACATATTTCTCCAATTCCTAGTAATCAGTAAACGAGATGCTACATTTAGGCAGTTTGAACTGCCAGTATGTCATGACCCGATTGGTAATATTTCAAGCTGAGAAGGTAATCCCAGTCAATGTGATGAGGCAGTGGAAAATACTTGAAAGCAGATAAGTGTTGCTCAGTCAGTACGTCTTCTTGCCATATATGCTTAAAAGTGTACCCGAGGCAAATATTACCTAATACTGTAAATAGACACATAGGAATGTTCCCTTCCCAATGACATACCTCTATGTCCTCTCTGTGCCACTCTCCATCCCCTCTGGTCCCATGCATACCCCCTGAAATTGCCAACAAGCAGGTTGTCAGTAGCTTGGAACAGGAAGGGGCGTTCTTTGCAGGAAGGGCACTCCTGCATTATGCCCACTCCTGCATCTGGAGTGCCCTTTTCCCAACCTCTCTGTGCTTGCTTTCAAGGCTCATAAGCAGAGAGTTGAGATGCACTGGAGGAGCTAGACATGCCATGACCCAGATGTACTTTTGGAGCTGTGGCCATTTTCGATTAAAAAACTGGTATCTTCGAGACCAGTATGACAACGGGAGCACCAAAGGATGGTGACAAACTGATCATTTTACTTAGAGTGGAAAGCTGCTGCAGATTATATGTTTGTCCCACCTTGGATACTCTTTAACCTCCTTGGCGGTAACCCCGACCTGCACTCAGGGTAGCCGCGAAGGCTCTATGCAGAGCAATGTGCGCAGCATAGTTTTGGTCCATGTCTCTGGAAATCCCTTCACAAGGGGAGTGGAGATCCTTTGGCCTGTAGAGAGGGAGGGACCGAGAGCCCAATAGTGCAGTATCGTTAAATGAACAAATCAGTAGGGGATTGTGGGTAGTATGTACTCACAAGCATGGATTGCAGTCCTGCAACCATCATATAGACATGCGGAAAATAACCGTTCCCGCTCGGTATCCCGGAATCCTTCTGGAACTGGGTGGTTGCTCTCCTCCTGTGGACCTTTCTACTTGTGAACTCCATGCACAAGTAGGGGGGCTAACACCTCTGTTGGAGGTGTAAGATTACAACTGGGTTGACAGTTTGGGGAGGCGCCCAATTGAACTGTAATGGTGGGTGCTATAGTTACTATACATTAATAAAAAAAAGAGGTGTCTTACCTCCAAATGAAGACTCACTCAGATGGAGTGAGTCTTCATTCGGAGATGCCGAGCCACAGCCAAAGTGCAGTTTTGTGGCTCGCCAGCAGTAGCTGAAGCGAGCTGAGCAGTCCTTGCAGCAGGAGCAGCGCTGTGCCTAAGCAGTTATTTGTTTGTATTGACCTGAGGAAGCTGGCTGAGACCCGTGAAACGCGTTGTCTACAGTATATCCGTTTTATAATAAAGACTCCTTATTTCCATCTGAGTGAGTCTTCATTTGGAGGTAAGGCATCTCTTTTTATGTTTTTGTATAGTAACTATAGCTCCCACTATCACAGTTCAGTTGGGTGCTTCCCCAAATTTTTAACCCAATGTGCGCAGCGGGCGTTTCAACTCACCTTCCGGGGGATCCCGACGTCGCCCGCCATTCTACTTCCACTCCTCCGAGGCTCTGCTTCCCCTGGTGAGATTGCAGTCTGTCATCATGACTACAGCTGGAAAGCTCAATTTAGGGTTGCAGTGCCACCCGGAGGACGGAGGGAAAACTGCAATGCTGGAGCCCAGGGAGGTGATTAAGTGCTGAGGCTGCTGCAGACTCTCTGCTGGCATAATTTTTTTTCACGATTTTAGGGTATAAACGCACATGAAACAATTGTACCGCTTATAGATCCTAAAATCAGAAGGAATAAAACTGCCAGGGAGGATAAATAAAAAGCCAGAAACAGATTAAAAAAATAAAAGAAAATATGAGAGGCAAAACGGCAAAGGGAGATGGAGAAAGCAGGAGACCTACCATGAAGAAAGCTGTTCTGTCAGCATAGTGCAGACTGTGACATTTCCCCTGCAGATGAGCTGTACAGCATCTGGCTTCCACTTTTCTAAGGAGCAAAACACAGGTGTTCACCACGCTCTTTTCTGAAGCTACATACACAGATCGCTCCCTCAGTGGCACTTGTAGCCCCAGTAACAAATGTATGGATGTTACTTCTCTGCAACAGATCTGATGGTCATAGATAAGGAACCTTCTTCAAGCTGCCATTAGATGTGTCTACTCTTGAAGTGGGGAAAGTAAACCCTTTGCATTTTTTTCCTCTGCAGCTGAAATTAAAGACAAGTATGAGGCACTAAGTCTGATATACTGTACTAACTAGGGGCGTAGCAATAGGGGGTGCAGAGGTTGCAGCCGCATCGGGCCCTTGGGCCAGAGGGGCCCCGAGGGGCCCTCACTCAACTGCAGTATTAGTGATCTATTGGTCCTGTGCTCATAATAATCACTTCTATAGATACTTTGAATAGTGGTTGTCATTAACAAGCTGTTCCCCATCCCCTTCTTGCACTTCGGACACTGTAGTTGTCATTGGCAGGTTTTGGTGCACCGTATCAATTGTTATGTATAGAGTGCTTGGGGGGCCCCATGTAAAACTTGCACTGAAGCCCACAGCTCCTTAGCTACGCCACTGGTACTAACGATGTTAGTATATCACAATTATATTATTCACAAGAGAAGTGTACACTGGAGATTTCATGTAGATCTGTGATGTCCTATCATGGACTTATTTGGCTATTTGCTTACTCTGCACTGGAAAAGATGCAATCATCATCAGCAAACAGCAGAAGATACTGCTTTATAACTATGTATTTTATTAAGAAATGTTATGAGGTATTTTTTATTTAAAATTAAAAAAATATATATATGTATAGCTCCTTTTTCTCCACCCCAGAGACGTCAACAAAAGCAGCCCATTGTCTAGCCATGTGGGTTACGCACTGACAAGAAAAAGGGCCAAAACTCATGGTCCATTTAATAAAGCAGACCTGAACTCAGAACTTCCTCTCTGCTCTAAAATATAAGCAGCAACATAATAACCTTTACAGAAAAATGTTTCTTTGTTACAGCTGATACAAAGCCTAGTATAATTCTGCACTGTTTCTACTTTCTGCTTTCATGGAAGAAGACATTTTGTTAACATCCTGTGCTTTCAAATTAGCTTATCTGCTGTGGCAGTCAGGTGGCACAGGGGAGAGATCACATCACAACTTGTGATTAGACACAGATGAGGGTTAATTAGACAGACTAAACTCTCTAAATACATACAGGATGCATTTCTCTATGTTTTCCTTCTGTCCTGTGCAAGAGTTCAGGTCCATTTTAAGACCAACCCAAAAAAGGTACCTTGTACTTTTATAACACACACATGCACCTATTGCACCTATTGTTATTTAGTATTTATATAGCTCCAACATCTTCCGCAGCGCTGTACAGAGTATACTTTCTTGTCACTTTGATAGGGATTATATTGTGTATGTATGTATCGTGTAGTGTATGTATCATAGCCTAGAACCAATTTAGAGGGAAGCCAATTAACTTATCTGTATGTTTTTGGGATGTGGGAGGAAACCAGAGTGCCCAGAGGAAACCCACGCAGACACGGGGAGAACATACAAACCAAACTCTGTGCACAGTGCTCTGGCTGGGATTCAAATTAGGGACCCAGCGCTGTAAGGTGAGAGAGCTAACCACTACACCACCATGTTGCCCACCTATAAGCTATATACAGTGGTTTGCAAAGGTATTCGGCCCCCTTGAAGTTTTCCACATCTTGTCATATTACTGCCACAAACATGAATCAATTTTATTGGAATTGGAAAGACCAATACAAAGTGGTGTATACAAGAGAAGTGGAACGAAAATTATACAGGATTCCAAAAAAACAAAAACAAAACAACAACTGCAAAGTGGGGTGTGTGTAATTATTCAGCCCCCTGAGTCAATACTTTGTAGAACCACCTTTTGCTGCAATTACAGCTGCCAGTCTTTTAGGGTATGTCCCTACCAGCTTTGCACATCTAAAGACTGAAATCCTTGTCCATTCTTCTTTGCAAAACAGCTCCAGCTCGGTCAGATTAGATGGACAACGTTTGTGAACAGCAGTTTTCAGATCTTGCCACAGATTCTCGATTGAATTTAGATCTGGACTTTGACTGGGCCATTCTAACACATGGATATGTTTTGGTTTAAACCATTTCATTGTTGCCCTGGCTTTATGTTTAGGGTCATTGTCCTGCTGGAAGGTGAATCTCAGCCCCAGTCTCAAGACTTTTGCAGACTCCAAGAGGGTTTCTTCCGAGATCGCCCTGTATTTGGCTCCATCCATCTTCCCATCAACTCTGACCAGCTTCCTTGTCCCTGCTGAAGAGAATCACCCCCAGAGCATGATGCCTCCACCACCATATTTGACAGTGGGGACTGTGTGTTCAGAGTGATGTGCAGTGTTAGTTTTCCGCCACATATAGCGTTTTGCATTTTGGCCAAAAAGTTCCATTTTGGCCTCATCTGACCAGAGCCCCTTCTTCCACATGTTTGCTGTGTCCCCCACATGGCTTGTGGCAAACTGAAAACAGGACTTCTTATGCTTTTCTGTTAACAATGGCTTTCTTTTTGCCATTCTTCCATAAAGGCCAACTTTGTGCAGTGCATGACTAATAGCTGTCCTATGGACAGAATCCCCCACCTGAGCCTTAGATCTCTGCAACTCGTCCAGAGTCACCATGGGCCTCTTGACTGCATTTCTGATCAGCGCTCTCCTTGTTCGGCCTGTGAGTTTAGGTGGACGGCCTTGTCTTGGTAGGCTTACAGTTGTGCCATACTCCATCCATTTCTGAATGATCGCTTGAACAGTGCTCCGTGGGATGTTCAAGGCTTTAGAAATTTTTTTGTAGCCTAAGCCTGCTTTAAATTTCTCGATAACTTCATCCCTGACCTGTCTAGTGTGTTCTTTGAACTTCATGGTGCTGTTGCTCTCAATATTCTCTTAGACAACCTCTGAGGCCGTCACAGAGCAGCTGTACTTTTGCAAACCACTGTATAGTCTTGTTTCAGTTCTGACAGTTCAGATTGCAATTTTTTAAGATGTTCAGAGGATAACTGAAATTGAAAATGGAAGTGATTTCCTACCAAAGAGGCAACAAGTTGCTAAGAGTAGGAGTACACAGCTCAAAGCAGTCACCCACAGCCCTGAATAATTACTATAAAAGAACAAACAGGCTGTAATTAGAGAACAGATGATGATGTCATCTAAGATGCCTTTATGTGTAGCTTCACACTTTTGCATATCAAACCATTGTTATGTAACCCTGACAAGTGACAAATGGTGTATACCGTTGATTAACTGGTCATTAACAAGGAACCAAATAACACAGTGGATGGGCTAAGGACTGGTGTAAAAATATATAACTAGAAAGCCCCAGCAATTGAATGGGGATTAATATAATGGGGAAATGCGGAGTATGACACAATACAGCCCTAGATTAGCAGTGGTGTCCCTGAGTTGGCATGCAGAGCCGTCTAGGGATGAGCACAAACTTTGCATTCACAATTACGATGTGAAATCGCAATCCAAAATTTCAGGAAAAATCAGAATTTTGTTTGTAATCAGGAACTGTAATTTTGCAATTTCCTGTAATTTTCTTGTAATTTTGTGCCGATTTTAGCAGTCAATAGCAAAGCCCTAATACATGCCCTTGTCACCAAAATTGCTACGTATGTTAAGGAGAATAGTGGGAACACGTCAAATCAATTTTAAAAATGCAAAGAAAAAAATGTTTTTTTAACCCAGAAAAATTACAGTTTTATCTCCCTGGCGGTGCATTTCTGCCTTGATATGTGGGTCTAAAAGCGGTACATTTTTTTCAAGAATTTAGGCATCCAATTCTTGAAGGGAACCTAAACTGAGAAGGATATGGATTTTTCCTTTTAACCACTTCAGGATCACAGGTTTTTCCCATTAAAAACCAAAACAACTTTCACATTTCAGCGCTCCTCCCATTCATTCAGCGATAACTTTATTGTTACTTATCACACTGAAATGATCTATATATTGTTTTTTTCGCCACAAATTATGCTTTCTTTGGGTGGTAGTTTTTGCTCTGAATTATTTTATTTTATATGCATTGTAAAGGGAATAATAAGGAAAAAAAGAAAAAAATGATTATTTCTCAGTTTTCAGCCATTATAGTTTTAAAATAAAATGTGCTTTGGTACATAAAACCCACACATCTTATTTGCCCATTTGTCCGGTTTATTACAACGTTTAAATTGTGTCCCTAGTACAATGTATGGTGATAATATTTTAACTGGAAATGAAGGAGCATTTTTCCATTTAGGGATTTTTAATACTTTTTCACTTATTACAAGAACTTTTTTTGAAAAAATATACTCTCATGACATCCGTATTACAAAAGTCCCTAAGGTAACTATTTATGTAAAAAAATTAACTGTAATTTTTTTAATTTTTTTTTAACAAGTGTTTTATTTCTGTAACTGTGGGGCAGGGATGGAAGGGGTTAAAAGTAATAATAAAAACAAAAATAATAATAAACTTTCTATGGAAAATAGTATAGTGGCATAAATAGGTGTATTTTACTTTTTGGCCACAAGATGGTGCTATTGAGACCGTGTTTCTAATAATAGAACACAGCCGAAAACGGAAGTGTCGGGTCTGAGAGCTTATGGGACGTTTTTAAGCTCTCCGAAGACACGGAACCGGTGATTGGGATTGAGAATCAAAAGATTCTCACATCCTGATCACAGATGGAGGGGGCTGCGACGGTGGATCGGCGGAAAACAGCGCGGGGATCGTGAACGCGACGGTAAGGCAGCAGTACGCATATCTACGCCCCTGATCCGCACGTGAAGTTTAAAGGGGCGAAGATATGCGTACCAAGGATCCTAAAGTGGTTAAAATAATACCAGTAGCCTTACTCTCCTGCTGATCCTGTGTCATTAATACTTTCAGCCACAGCCCCTGAACAAGCATGCAGATCAGGTGCTCTGACTGAAGTCAGACTGGATTAGCTGCATGCTTGTTTCAGGTGTGTGATTCTGCCACTACTGCAGCTACAGAGAACAGCAGAACTGCCAAGCAACAGGTATTGTTTAAAAGGAAACATCCATATCCCTCTCAGTTTAGGTTCCCTTTAAGTCTTAACTTACCAAAATATATCAGAATAAAGGCCTGGTAGACATCCTGAATACAAATAATAGACTGGAACATAAAGTTGTTGAAATAATTACATTTATGAATAAGCGTAAAAAATAGTGAAACTGTACAAATAAAGCACTAGACTATACAGTATGTACATATATACCTAACACCTCCTGGTATATTTTGAAACAGGGAATAGAGATGGCTCGAACCTCTGATTTTGGGTTCGTGAACCTCGAATGCGAACCTCCGCAAAAGTTCGTGTTCGCACGAACCATGCGAACCGCAAAAGACTTCAATGGGAACTTTGAAAAATACAAACACTGTTTCTGGCCACAAAAGTGATGGAAAAGATGTTTCAAGGGGTCTAACACCTGGAGGGGGTCAGTGAGTACAAGAGGAAACTTGTTTTTTTCAAAAAGACCTTATAGTTTTTGAGAAAATCGATTTTAAAATTCTCCTTCTGACTTAAGCGGTTAATAGCAAAGTCCCCTTACATAGTAGAAACACCAAATTTGCAGGGTATGTAGAGGGAGACAGTGACTACAAGAGGAATTTTATTTTTCAAAAAGACCTTATACTTTTTGAGAAAATCAATTTTAAAATGTCAAAGAAAAATAGTATACATTTAAATTAAATAACAGTTCTTAGGTAAACAATTCCCGACGACTTTAGCAGTTAATAGCAAAGGCCCCTTACATCCTAGCAACACCAAATTTGCAGGATATGTTAAAAAGATAGTGGGAAACAATATTTAAAAAAAACAAAACATTTTATTTATTTTTTTTATTAACTTTGTTTTGTCCCTATCCCCCGGACCCCCCCATGCCATGGACCATGCAGGCTGGTATAGGTCAGGGTGCAAAGCCCCATGTGTCCATGGCTTCACATTCTAGCTATCCAAGCCTGCATGGGGGACAAGGGGCAACAGATAGCTTGGTAGGGGAGACCCCACATCATTTTTTGGGGAAAATTTCCCACACTCTGAACAGAACAAAAAAATTAATAAAAAACAAAAACATTTTTGTAAAATATTGTTTCCCACTATCTTTTTAAAATAATCTGCAAATTTGGTGTTGCTAGGCTGTAAGGGGCCTTTGCTATTAACTGCTAAAGTCGACGGGAATTGTTTCCCTAAGAACTGGCTTTTAATTTAAATGTATACTATTTTTCTTTGACATTTTAAAATCGATTTTCTCAAAAAGTATAAGGTCTTTATTTTCCTCTTGTAGTCACTGTCCCCCTCTACATACCCTGCATATTTGGTGTTTCTACTATGTAAGCGGACTTTGCTATTAACCGCTAAAGTCGGCGGGCGTTTAATTTTCCCACAGTCAGAAGGAGAATTTTAAAATCCATTTTCTCAAAAACTATAAGGTCTTTTTGAAAAAATGTTTTCCTCTTATACCCACTGTCCCTGTTTACATACCCTGCAAATTCAGTGTTTATAGTATGTAATGGGGATTAGCTATTAACCGTTAAAGTCGGCACCATTAAAGTCTATGGGAAAAATGCGAACACAAACTTTTTTGAAAAAAGATCGTGTTTCGCAGCAATTTTGTGAACCACTGAGATTCGCGCGAACAAGTTCACCGATGAACCGTTCGGGCCATCTCTAACAGGGAATGACACAAGAGCGACATCACAATCGGGGCTGTAGAAGCGTGATTCCTTTCGGACTTTATTTCCTTTGCTATCAGTCTTAGGCGGCAGGCACAGAGTAGTCGAAATCCCGGCAGAGGTCAGTACAGACGGCAGGCAGAGAATTGTCAAAATCCAGGCAGAGGTCAGTACAGGCGGCAGGCAGAGAATAGTCAAATTCCAGGCAGAGGTCAGTACAGGCGACAGGCAGAGAGTGGTCAAAATCCAGGCAGAAGTCGGTGCAGGCAGCCGGCAAAGAATAGTCAAAATCCAGGCAGAGGGCGGTGCAGGTTGCAGGCAGAGAGTAGTCAAAATCCAGGCAAAAATCGGTAACAAACAGTAAGGCAGAAGCACTTAGCTCAGAAGCAGTTATGAACTAAATGGCTATATTGCTAACAATTTGGTACATTTGTCTTTAATCACAAGTTGTAATTTGATCTCTCCCCTATGTTACCTGACTTCCATGACAAAAATGGCAGTCAGGTGACATAGGGGAGAGATCAAATTACAACTTGTGATTAGAGACAAATGAGGAGGAATTAGACAGGCTAAGCTCTATATATACATGCAGGTAGCATTTCTCTCTGATAACTTTTGTCCTGTACAGCCGATTGAGGTCCAGATGGGGGGATCAGACAGGCTAAACTCTCTATATAAATTCCGGGTTCATCTCTATGTTTTCTTCTGTCCTGTGCAGCAGATCGGGGTCCAGATGGGGGGATCAGACAGGCTATACACACAGGGCACATTTCTCTATGTTTTCCTTCTACCCTGTGCAAAAGTCCAGGTCCATTTAAAATTTTTGTGCTGCCCCCGCCCCCAATGAGGTCATGACGTACGCATTTGACGCTTCGCTGCTGATTGGCCACCGGGATCCCGAAAGAAGAGCGAGGAGGTGAAGGGGATACCGGTGGCTGGGGAGAGAAGCCTGGGTCACGCCGGCCAGCTCTGATCATGCGTGGGACCCAGGAAACAATGAGGAGCGGCGGTTTTAGCGAGCCATTTTTCCTTTACATTTTTAAAATCCATTTTGTGGGAAAACTACAAAGTCTATTTGAAAATTATTTTTTTAACTCCTTCCCACTATTATCCTTACTATTATTCCCACTAATTTCCTTAACATACGCATCAATTTTGGGGACAATAGTATGGGGGCTTTGCTATTAATTGCTAAGGCAGCAAATTAAGCAAAAATTACATGAAAATTGCGAATGGATTAAACAAAATCAGTTGAATGTCCAAATCTTAATTTTGTATAGTAATCACAACAAGCAAACTGCAGCGAGTCCCTGTGGAATAGGCCTAGTCAGGTCTATGTTGCCAGTGCACAATCCCTCTGTGGGTCACCACTCTACACGGTTCAATGTAGTAAATACGAAGGAGGCACTCAATTGGCTTTAAACTTGCGTTTTATCAAATCCCAGTAATACACGACATGTTTTGGGGCATATCCCTTTCATCAGGTGTACATACATTGAATGGCACACAGTGAATAAATACATACTTCTAACCACCACACCCTAAACTGGACCACCTCCATCTTGCCAGCTGACAAGTCAGCTGATCACTGACATCACACAGTCCAAAGTCTTGTTAACCCCTTAGGGCTCTGATCAGAGGCATTACTATATCCGTCTACCTCGGTAAACCTGATTAACAAATCAATTTTGTATAGCTGTAATTGAGAAAATTAACGTAAAATTTCATGTAATCATAATTAGAGCCGCCTCTGTGGGCATACACCCTGTAGCCCATTGCCATCACTAATGCTTTGCAGATTCCCAGGATGCCCCAGGCTTGGAAGAGGTGGTAACTAGAGGGTTGCAGACATGGCTCGTACCAGGAGCTCGATGCCTGCCCGTCCCCCACCCCGCGCAACCAGTGCCCTCCCAGTCCCCCGGCCCCGCTGCCTGTAAGTCATGAGTTCAGCGGTGACCAGTGAGTGACCGAGAGTGCACACTTGCCATCTAAACTCATGCGGAATTGCCATTATTAATAACTTCCTGCATGTGAACCAAACCAGACAGGAAGTGTCCGCTCTATGTCTCTCTTCGGTCACTGCGGATCTGAGGTCTGTGAGCAACCAGCCCTTCCAGGCAGCCCAGCAACAAGCCCAGCACAAAGCACCCAGCCCAGCAAAGCACACAGCCAGCACAGAACCCAGCCCAGAGCCCAGCACTGTCAGCACCCAGCCAAGCAAACAGCCAGCACCCAGTTCAGAGTTAAGCTCAGCACACAGCACAGAAACCAGCCCAGCACACAGCACAGAAACCAGCCCAGAACCCAGCACCCAACCCAGTACACAGCCAAGCACACAGCCAGAACAGCACCCAGCCCGAAACCCAGCACAACCAACACCCAAGCACAGCATCCAGCCCACTAGCCAGCACAGTTCAAAGCCCAGCACTATCAGCACCTAGCCCAGAGCCAGCACAGCATCCAGCCAAGCACAAAGTTGGCACCCAGTCCAGAGCCAAGCCCAGCACAGAAACCAGCCCAGAACCCAGCCCAGCACAACGCCAGCTCAGCATCCAGCCCAGAGCCCAGCACAACCAACATCCAAGCACAGCATTCAGCCCACTAGCCTGCACAGCCCAGAGCCCAGGACAGCCAGCACCCAGCAAAGCACACAGTCAGCACCCAGCACAGTACCCAGAAAAGCACACAGCCAGTACCCCACAAAGAGCCCAGCACAGCCAGCACACAGCCAGCCCAGAGCTAAGCACACAGCCAGCACCCAACGAAGCACACAGCCAGCACAGCACTGAGCACAGAGCGCAGCATAAAACATTCAGCCAATCATGCAGCGAGCCCAGAACCCAGCACAGCACAGCCATCAATACATGATTAGAAACGCGTCAGGTGTAAAAGGACCTGGTGTCAGTTTTGGGCTGACAGAACAAGATTGGCTGCTGCCCCCCAGCTCCTCCCTGACTTCCTAATAATGGTAATGATTGGATAAGAGAACAAGAAAGGAGTTTGGACAAGATGCAGACTGATGTTCAGTCCAACCAAGCAACTTTTGACAGGACAATAACATACACAAGTCATTTTGACATGTGTACCAAAGACAAGAACAGAACAATTCAGTCCACAAAAAAAAACAACATACAGTTAAAAGAGTTTTTTTTTGTTTGTTTGTTTTAATGTTTAATCCTTATTTTCAAACTATGATTTTAATTGCACAAATGAATAACCTGTAGCAAAACAACGAACAATTGTTGTGCTGTACAAATGAAGCCAATCCACCATGACCATATGTGGTGGGCCATTTATGCCAGGTACCATGGACAGCTATGACATAATATAATATCCTGCTTGATAAAGTCTCAGGTTTCTGTGTCTGTGTGTGGAGGGGGTCGGGTGCAGGTAGCTGACGGTTGTGCGTGCGGAATTTGAGTTGCGTTTTTGCGCAAGTTTGCAGGAGCATCTGTGTGTGTGGGAGCATGTGCCTGAGAGTGCAAGTGCGCTACTGCCACTTCCATTATCTAACAGGCTAAAAATACTTGTAATATAATATTTAATAACATTTTAAAAAGAGGAAACTCCAGAGACAAGTTGTTTGATGTAGTAAATTATTCAGGATCCTGACTTTGTTTATCCTGGTTTCAGCATCAGAAACATTATATCTATATATTGCTGTATATTGGTATGCATAACCTTGCACTCCAAATTAAACTTTATCTAGGCTGTTTATTATGCAGAATTCTTCTCCCAGTTTAAGTTGGGAGACCAGGTGTTATTCCTGCTGGCTTTGGAACAAAACAGTAAACAAGAATTCTGTGATAGTGCACCTGTCAGCAGTAGAGATGTCGTCCTGATACTGACTAAATCATTTATAAAGTAATGCCGTCAAAAATAAGCAATTGTATTCATTATTATTATTATTATTATTTAGTATTTATATAGTGCCAACATCTTCCACAGCTCTGTACAGAATATATTGTCTTGTCATTTAACTGTCCCTCACAATCTAATCCCTACCATAGTCATATGTTCATCATAGTCTAAGCAAGGCCAATTTATGTGTAGTGAAGTGTATGTATTGTAGCCTAAGGCCAATTGAGGTGGAAGCCAATTTACCACTTCAGAACCGTAGGCTTATACCACTCTAGTGACCAGGCTATTTTTACAATTCAGGCCACTGCAGCTTAAAGGGGTTGCTGCAGGGCCGTACAACTCAGCACAGTAATCCCCCCCTTTTCTGCCCACCAACAGAGATTTCTGTCTGTTGGTGGGCTCTGATCCCTGCTGGCATGTTTGTTTGTTTTTTTTTCATTTGTTATTTTATATTAAATTTGTCCTTTTATAAAAAAAATTTTTTTACTCCCTCCATCCTCCTTCCAGCTAATTACTACGATTGGCTGTCATAGGCATCGCTCCTGAGCCTCCAGAGGGGACAGCCGAATGACAAGGCTGTCCCAACCCCAGTACAGCGCTGCCATAGATCGCAGCGCTGTACAATGTAAATAGATGGTGTCTATCGCTGTCTAGCAGTCTTCAAGCAGAGATGCGCGTGCATCGGCGCATGGGATCTCCTGAAAAATGCCCCCAGGACTTCACGCCAGTTGTCGTTGAGCAGTCGCAAATGGTTAATTTATCTGTATTTATTTAGGATGTGGGAAGAAATGGAAGTACTCCGAGGAAACCCATACAGATACGTGGAGAACATACAAACTCCTTCCAGACAGTGCCCTAGCTGGGATTCGAACCAGGGTCCCAGCGCTGCAAGGGGAGAGTGTTAACCAATACACCACTGTGCTGTAGTTATTGTGTTATATTCAGTAGCAGTCCTCATTTAAAACAGTATATACTGACCATAGTCATTTTGGGGAAGCTCCACCTCTTACGGGAGCATAACAGCAGGATTATTGGGAAATATGCTAAATATTTACTGCTGAAACTAAAGGTGGCCTTACATGATCCATCATCTTCCATCACAATATATGAGACTTAACTTGCATGCAGACATATCAGCCTAATTTTTTTTCCTTCAAGTGTCAAACTTAGGGATATTAAACACATGCAGAAAATTATTTCACAGCTTCAGAATACTAAGGCTACATACACACTTGAGATAAAAGTCTTTGGAAAAGGCAAGATCACAGACCAATTTTACCCCCTTCCATGTAGTATGAGAGCCATACTCTACACAGTCTATTCTATTGAGCTGGACTCCTCTTCAGATAAAAATCTTTGCAAGATGCTGGACACAAAGATGCTATTCACATTCAACAGATCAGTATCTGCAAAAGATCTGTTCCTGAAAAAGATCCGTTCCTGCAAAACGCATTCATAGTCTATGATATCTGCAGATTCTCATACACACCTTGTTTAACACACATTCATCTGCATATCTGAAGATCCATCCTGGTGGATCTGATCTACAGATGAATGTCTGTTAACCACCCTGGCGTTCTATTAAATGCGCCAGGGTAGATGCGCAGCACTATTTTTTTTTTTCTATCATGTAGCTAGCCTAGCGCTAGCTACATAATTCGCCCTCCCTGCGGCGTCCGTCCAGCCCCTCCGATCATCGCCGCGCCGTCTTCCCATAAGGAAATCCAGTTCTGAACGGGATTTCCTTTAGGGCTTCCCCCGTCGGTATGGCGACGATCGTGATGACATCATTGACGTCGTGACGTCATCGGGAGTCCTGATCCACCCCTTAGCGCTGCCTGGCACTGATTGGCCAGGCTGCGCACGGGGTCTGGGGGGGGGGGGCCCTCTAACGCGGCGGGTAGTGGTGCATCGGCGGGGGGGGGGGGGCGGCGGTGATCAAGGTAGACACGCAGCTAGCAAAGTGCTAGCTGCGTGTATTAAAAAGAAAATTATGAAAATCGGGGCCTGAGCGGCGCCCTCTGGCGGTAATGGTCCATACCGCTAAGGAGGTTAAACAAGGTGTGTATGAGGATCTGCAGATATCATAGACTATGAATGCATTTTGCAGGAACAGATCTTTTGCAGATACTGATCTTTTTAATGTGTACAGCATCTTTGTGTACAGCATCTCGCAAAGATTTTTATCTGATGGGGAGTTCAGCTCCATAGAATAGACTGTGTAGAGTATGGCTCTCATACTACATGGAAGGGGGTAAAATTGGTCTGTGATCTTGCCTTTTCCAAAGACTTTTATCTCAAGTGTGTATGTAGCCTAAGCTATCAAAACTCATACAACATAAATTGCAGACGACTTGATGGAGACCTATTTAAAGAGTAAATTGTTGAGTTGCAGTCTACTAAATACATTTATTGATTTATCCTTTATAATAGCCCTGGGGCTTTGTATTTTTCTAGTTATGTAATAAAATCAACAGCTCAATTAATTTAGCACCTGCATTAAGTTATAAAGAAAGAGCCAGGAAATTAATCAAGCTTGCCATTACCATTAACATGCCCATAAAATTATCCGAAATGGTGAGGCATTTGTTAGGTGAAAAGACATAATTGTAGGGTCACTGTGTAGCTAATATATAATGTATAATTCAGCAGGTTTGTTAGCAGCATGGTTAATGATGTATAAAAGCAACACCAATTTATTAGTTCATGATTGTACAAGTATCTCGGATCCATGAAAGGCTGGTTGCAAAATACGGTAGTTGTCAAAGTGCATGTAGAGAGTGTTGGTAATGTCATTTCAATGCAAACACATTGTTGAGTTGTATTCACTAAGCTTTGATGAGCAGAATAATGTGCTTACAGTCTTACCACGAGTAGAGAAGAATGCAATACAGTGCATGCAATGCTTTATGCTCTACTCATCGCGCGTAACACTTTAAGCATGTTATTGTGCTCATTGCAGTATAGTGGATACACCCCTTTGACTTGAGCTTTAACTGCAATTTTTTTCTGAAACTGACATTCACATTCTGTTACTTGTTTTCAGCACTGGGTGTTCTTAAAGGAATACTATAAATCTTGTGATTGGACTAAAATGTTTGTGGTATTCCAATTACCGCAGTAAAATTCTGCTTTTTCTGATTGGTCCAATACCTCCAAGTCAACTCGGAAATATTTAGCAAATCAGAGAATACAAAAAATAACAAAAAAGACACGCGGAAGTTGGCAGAAATTTTGAATTTTTGAGGAATCAGAAATTGGCATTTCTGACCATTCCTTTTAAACTGCATAAGGTTGATCCACAACAAACCAAGGTTTCATGCAAATCCTTGAGTCACAAGTCTGTTTATGAACTGGTCAACTGTTTTATAATATTTACTTACTTTCCCTCCAGCCACAGATGTCTTGCAATAAAGTAAGGTGTACTACAATAAAACAAGATGATGTCACAGTTTAGCCCAAGATTGTGAGTTGTTCCTGCTTATTCTTTCATGATACTTATATATGCCAATACAACCACTGAGGAAGCAGCCAATTGCTGTAGGAGGCATGGGGCTTTAGGGTGCAATTTTTAGATTAAAATGATATTACTTTCTCCAGTGTTGACTCTTTCATTCACTTCTGTTCTAGTCCTGTGTCATCTTAACCACTTGAGGACCACAGTCTTTTCGCCCCTTAAGGACCAGAGCCTTTTTCTCCATTCAGACCACTGCAGCTTTCACGGTTTATTGCTCGCTCATACAACCTACCACCTAAATGAATTTTACCTCCTTTTCTTGTCACTAATACAGCTTTCTTTTGGTGCTATTTGATTGCTGCTGCGAGTTTTACTTTTTATTATATTCATCAAAAAAGACATGAATTTTGTCAAAAAAATGACTTTTTTAACTTTCTGTGCTGACATTTTTCAAATAAAGTAAAATTTCCTATACATTTGAGCGCGAAAGTTATTCTGCTACATGTCTTTGATAAAAAAAAACATTCAGTGTATATTTATTGGATTTGGTAAAAGTTATAGCGTTTACAAACTATGGTGCCAAAAGTGAATTTTCCCATTTTCAAGCATCTCTGACTTTTCTGCGCACCTGTCAGGTTTCATGAGGGGCTAAAATTCCAGGATAGTACAAATACCCCCCAAATGACCCCATTTTTGAAAGAAGACATCCCAAAGTATTCAGTGAGAGGCATGGTGAGTTCATAGAAGATTTCATTTTTTGCCACAAGTTAGCGGAAAATGACACTTTGTGACAAAAAAAAAAAAAAGTTTCCATTTCTTCTAACTTGCGACAAAAAAAAAATGAAATCTGCCACGGACTTACTATGCTCCTCTCTGAATATCTTGAAGTGTCTACTTTCCAAAATGGGGTAATTTGTGGGGTGTGTTCACTGTCCTGGCATTTTGGGGGGTGCCTAATTGTAAGCACCCCTGTAAAGCCTAAAGATGCTCATTGGACTTTGGGCCCCTTAGCGCAGTTAGGCTGCAAAAAAGTGCCACACATGTGGTATTGCCGTACTCAGGAGAAGTAGTATAATGTGTTTTGGGGTGTATTTTTACACATACCCATGCTGGGTGGGAGAAATATCTCCGTAAATGACAATTTTTTAATTTTTTTTACACACAATTGTCTATTTATAGAGATATTTCTCCCACTCAGCATGGGAATGTGATAAAATACACCCCAAAACACATTATACTACTTCTCCTGAGTACGGCGATACCACATGTGTGGCACTTTTTTGCACCCTAACTGCGCTAAGGGGCCCAAAGTCCAATGAGTACCTTTAGGATTTCACAGGTCATTTTGAGAAATTTGGTTTCAAGACTACTCCTCACGGTTTAGGGCCCCTAAAATGCCAGGACAGTATAGGAACCCCACAAATTACCCCATTTTAGAAAGAAGACACCCCAAGGTATTCCGTTAGGAGTATGGTGAGTTCATAGAAGATTTTTTTTTTGTCACAAGTTAGCGGAAATTGATTTTAATTGTTTTTTTTTCACAAAGTGTCATTTTCCGCTAACTTGTGACAAAAAATAAAATGTTCTATGAACTCACCGTACTCCTAACGGAATACCTTGGGGTGTCTTCTTTCTAAAATGGGGTCATTTGTGGGGTTCCTATACTGCCCTGGCATTTTAGGGGCCCTAAACCGTGAGGAGTAGTCTTGAAACCAAATGTCGCAAAATGACCTGTGAAATCCTAAAGGTACTCATTGGACTTTGGGCCCCTTAGCGCAGTTAGGGTGCAAAAAAGTGCCACACATGTGGTATCGCCGTACTCAGAAGAAGTAGTATAATGTGTTTTGGGGTGTATTTTTACACATACAGATGCTGGGTGGGAGAAATATCTCTGTAAATGACAATTACTTGATTTTTTTTTACACACAATTGTCCATTTACAGAGAGATTTCTCCCACCCAGCATGGGTATGTATAAAAATACACCCCAAAACACATTATACTACTTCTTCTGAGTACGGCGATACCACATGTGTGACACTTTTTTGTAGCCTAGGTGCGCTAAGAGGCCCAACGTCCTATTCACAGGTCCTTTTGAGGCATTTGTTTTCTAGACTACTCCTCACGGTTTAGGGCCCCTAAAATGCCAGGGCAGTATAGGAACCCCACAAGTGACCCCATTTTAGAAAGAAGACACCCCAAGGTATTCTGTTAGGAGTATGGTGAGTTCATAGAAGATTTTTTTTTTTTGTCACAAGTTGGCGGAAAATGACACTTTGTGAAAAAAAAAACAATACATATCAATTTCCGCTAACTTGTGACAAAAAATAAAATCTTCTATGAACTCATCATACACCTAACAGAATACCTTGGGGTGTCTTCTTTCTAAAATGGGGTCACTTGTGGGGTTCCTATACTGCCCTGGCATTTTAGGGGCCCTAAACCGTGAGGAGTAGTCTTGAACCCAAATGTCTCAAAATGACCTGTGAAATCCTAAAGGTACTCATTGGACTTTGGGCCCCTTAGCACAGTTAGGCTGCAAAAAAGTGTCACACATGTGGTATCGCCGTACTCAGAAGAAGTAGTATAATGTGTTTTGTGGTGTATTTTTACATATAACCATGCTGGGTGGGAGAAATATCTCTGTAAATGACAATCTTTTGATTTTTTTTGCACACAATTGTCCATTTACAGAGAGATTTCTCCCACCCAGCATGGGTATGTGTAAAAATACACCACAAAACACATTATACTACTTCTCCTGAGTATGGCGATACCACATGTGTGACACTTTTTTGCAGCCTAGGTGCGCTAAGGGGCCCAACGTCCTATTCACAGGTCATTTTGAGGCATTTGTTTTCTAGACTACTCCTCACGGTTTAGGGCCCCTAAAATGCCAGGGCAGTATAGGAACCCCACAAGTGACCCCATTTTAGAAAGAAGACACCCCAAGGTATTCCGTTAGGGGTATGGTGAGTTCATAGAAGATTTTATTTTTTGTCACAGGTTAACGAAAAATGACACTTTGTGAAAAAAACAATAAAAATCCAATTTCCGCTAACTTTTGACAAAAAATAAAATCTTCTATGAACTCATCATACACCTAACAGAATACCTTGGGGTGTCTTCTTTCTAAAATGGGGTCACTTGTGGGGTTCCTATACTGCCCTGGCATTTTACGGGCCCAAAACTGTGAGTAGTCTGGAAACCAAATTTCTCAAAATGACTTTTCAGGGGTATAAGCATCTGCAAATTTTGATGACAGGTGGTCTATGAGGGGGCAAATTTTGTGGAACCGGTCATAAGCAGGGTGGCCTCTTAGATGACAGGATGTATTGGGCCTGATCTGATGGATAGGAGTGCTAGGGGGGTGACAGGAGGTGATTGATGGGTGTCTCAGGGGGGGGGGGGGGGTTAGAGGGGAAAATAGATGCAATCAATGCACTGGGGAGGTGATCGGAAGGGGGTCTGAGGGAGATCTGAGGGTTTGGCCGAGTGATCAGGAGCCCACATGGGGCAAATTAGGGCCTGATCTGATGGGTAGGTGTGCTAGGGGGTGACAGGAGGTGATTGATGGGTGTCTCAAGGTGTGATTAGAGGGGGGAAATAGATGCAAGCAATGCACTGGCGAGGTGATCAGGGCTGGGGTCTGAGGGCGTTCTGAGGTGTGGGCGGGTGATTGGGTGCCCTAGGGGCAGATTAGGGTCTAATCTGATGGGTAACAGTGACAGGTGGTGATAGGGGGTGATTGATGGGTAATTAGTGGGTGTTTAGAGGAGAGAAGAGATGTAAACACTGCACTTGGGAGGTGATCTGATGTCGGACCTGCGGGCGATCTATTGGTGTGGGTGGGTGATCAGATTGCCCGCAAGGGGCAGGTTAGGGGCTGATTGATGGGTGGCAGTGACAGGGGGTGATTGATGGGTGGCAGTGACAGGGGGTGATTGATGGGTGATTGTCAGGTGATCAGTAGGTTATTACAGGGAATAACAGATGTAAATATTGCACTGGCGAATTGATAAGGGGGGGTCTGAGGGCAATCTGAGCGTGTGGGCGGGTGATTGGGTGCCCGCGAGGGGCAGATTGGGGTCTAATCTGATGGGTAACAGTGACAGGTGGTGATAGGGGGTGATTGATGGGTGATTGATGGGTAATTAGTGGGTGTTTAGAGGAGAGAAGAGATGTAAACACTGCACTTGGGAGGTGATCTGATGTCGGACCTGCGGGCGATCTATTGGTGTGGGTGGGTGATCAGATTGCCCGCAAGGGGCAGGTTAGGGGCTGATTGATGGGTGGCAGTGACAGGGGGTGATTGATGGGTGGCAGTGACAGGGGGTGATTGATGGGTGATTGACAGGTGATCAGTGGGTTATTACAGGGAATAACAGATGTAAATATTGCACTGGCGAATTGATAAGGGGGGGTCTGAGGGCAATCTGAGCGTGTGGGCGGGTGATTGGGTGCCCGCAAGGGGCAGATTAGGGTCTAATCTGATGGGTAACAGTGACAGGTGGTGATAGGGGTGATTGATGGGTGATTGATGGGTAATTAGTGGGTGTTTAGAGGAGAGAAGAGATGTAAACACTGCACTTGGGAGGTGATCTGATGTCGGACCTGCGGGCGATCTATTGGTGTGGGTGGGTGATCAGATTGCCCGCAAGGGGCAGGTTAGGGGCTGATTGATGGGTGGCAGTGACAGGGGGTGATTGATGGGTGGCAGTGACAGGGGGTGATTGACGGGTGATTGATGGGTGATTGACAGGTGATTGACAGGTGATCAGGGGGGATAGATGCATACAGTACACAGGGGGGGGGGGGGTCTGGGGACAATCTGAGGGGTGGGGGGGGGGTGATCAGGAGGGAGTAGGGGGCAGATTAGGGACTAAAAAAAAAATAGCGTTGCCAGATAGTGACAGGGAGTGATTGATGGGTGATTAGGGGGGTGACTGGGTGCAAACAGTGGTCTGGAGGGTGGGCAGGGGGGGTCTGAGGGGTGCTGTGGGCAATCAGGGGGCAGGGGGGGGAATCAGTGTGCTTGGGTGCAGACTAGGGTGGCTGCAGCCTGCCCTGGTGGTCCCTCGGACACTGGGACCACCAGGGCAGGAGGCAGCCAGTATAATAGGCTTTGTATACATTACAAAGCCTATTATACATTGTTTCAGCGGCGATCCGGGTGCTAGTAACCCGCCGGCGCTTCCGAACGGCCGGCGGGTTACAGCGAACGGTGGGCGGAGCCAGTCCCCGGCGGCTGATCACGTCACGAATGACGCGATCGCCGCATAGCCACTCCCGCAGCCGCCCCCGCCGATGGGCGTATTGTGGTCGTTTGGGCCCGGACTTTGCCGCCGCCCATCGGCTGGGGGCGGTCGGGAAGTGGTTAAATGTGTACATGACATATCAGAATACTCAGGAGCAGGACTGGAGGGGAGTGACATTGCACAGCTGCACCAAAGAAGAAAACCCAATTCTGACATAGTTAATATACAGTGGGATGCAAAAGTTTGGGCAACCTTGTTAATCGTCATGATTTTCCTGTATAAATCGTTGGTTGTTACAATAAAAAAATGCCACTTAAATATATCATATAGGAGACACACACAGTGATATTTTAGAAGTGAAATTAAGGTTATTGGATTTACACAAAGTGTGCAATAATTGTTTAAATAAAATTAGGCAGGTGCATAAATTTGATATTATTTATGGTAATAAACAACAATTTATACAGGAAAATCATGAAGATTAACAAGGTTGCCCAAACTTTCGCATCCCATTGTATTATTAATCGAACACTATTGTTCTAATCTGCATTGGGAAGGGAGAAAGGGTCTTTTATGGTGGTCTCGTGTTGCCCATATTTGTTATGGTATTGAAAGGGTTATGGAAACTGTACTGGTTGTTGAATAATCCCTGCCTGATAGTCTCTCAGTTTATCAGGTTGACTTGGGAGGGTTCATAGGGTTAGAGAGGGATTTTCCTCCATGAAAGTCTTCACACACTTACTTTGACAATCGAATTTGAACTTTTTACAACTGTACACAATCCCAAACTTTTACATAAGCTTTCCGGCTGCAAACTTTTGACCCGTAATGTCCAGCGCTGATTTTTTTACCGGGCTTGGAATGACCAAAAGGGATGACGTTGCCCCATCAAATGCTTGTGCAGATTGATCAACACTATTTAGGGTTGATCCTTCAGGGCTCGTTCACACTGTAGGTGTTTTCAGGGTTTTTTTTACATGTGGGCGATTTTTTAATTTGCTCACCAAAAGCAATGAATGTCTATGAGAAGGGGCACATCAGCGTGAGTCATGCGCTGTCCATTCACTACAGCGGTGCATGGACCATTTTTGAGGCGATTCCGCCTCAATGGAAAGTATAGGGGAAATGCAAAACGTTCACAAAATCGCTTTGAGTAGCGATTGCGTTTACATTTTTAAGAATAAATACTTTGTATTTATTCTTTTCCAGGTCAGAGTTCACTTCCTGACTTGCGTCAGGGAGTGAATTACAAAACCGCTTAGAAAACTGCTAAGCACGAAAACGAATCATCCACTCAAGCGCCAGGAATCGGAAAAAGAGACACCTCAAAAACAGCCCAATGCAGACGGACACGTGAATGGAACGCAATGTTAACAAGGCCTCAAGGTTTTATTGGAGGCGTTTCATGATTTGTAGCAATTTCCCTAGTCAATAAAACCTCCACTCCGGCTGGTGCAGTTTTTTTACCTAAGTTGTGCATTTTTGAGCATCAGACACAATATTTCTAGACTTTTTTATTTTGCTATTATTTAGGTTTTATTGCTAGTTTTTGTTGTTCCTCGATCCAGTCCTCCACTAGCCCTGCCCCTGATCTGTGTCCTGCTATCAATGTTTTGCTTGTGTTGGGGCTATTTAAGTCTAGCTATTTTACACCTGTGCAGGGATGGTCGTAGTCAGCCAACTTCGCTACGCTGGAACTATGCGTAGTTTTACGCAATTACGCTTCGCCGAACTACGGAATCGAAATCAAATATTCGCTTCGTATGCATTTCGTAGACTACGCATTAAAATACGAAGTTAGGCCAGAAACCCACTAGGAGTGATTTTCTGAGTGCTTTGCAATTTGAAAACTCTTGCTAATGTAATGCTATAGCATAGCATTGCATTAGCAAGAACTTTTTCAAATCGCTAGCAATTAGAAATTGCTCCTAGTGGGTTTCTGGCCTTACGCACAGTGCAAAGCGTAGTGTATGCGGATGCTTATGCCCGTATACAGAAACATTTACAAATTAATTACTCTTAACATGCTTATTCTGGGAACTCTTCTATACGTACATTCCCCTTTCCAATGCGTAAATTTGTAAGCATACAATCGCACGCGGAAAATTATATGCAAGTAGCGCATTCGTAGTTTACTACGCAATACACATGTTAGCTACGCATAGTGGGCGTAAGCTATGCATAGCGGTACTTCACTACGTGTAAATTCTTAAGCGTAGTTTTGAAAATTCACTACGAACTACGATGCATGGATGCGAACTACAATGCGTAAATTCGCACTGGCGTAGTTTCTGCTCATCTCTACACCTGCGTAGTCCCTGTGGTGACATGGTGGGTTCATTTCTCAGCTGCCAAGCTGGCAGTGTCAGGTATCTGGTATATCTGTCAAGCAACTGTCATCTGGTATGGTGGCTACTATATATGCATGTGAGTTTATCTATTGGCCTTCACTGAATGACCTAATGTCAATATAGACTAAACAACTATAGTACATTATACATTTCCTAGAGGGTTTGGGTCAAACTAACCTTTGTGGGCCCAAGATGAAGCTTATGGCAGTAAACCACCCTCATTTTATAACATGGGACATCACTCAGGGCTGTCTTAGGTTGCATCAAGAGCAGGCCCGGATTTACCTCACAGGAGCCTATAAGCAATGATGTCCTGGCACCCTAGACTTCACCCTCCATGGACCTACAAACCCCCACCACACTGCACCACAAGCATGCTGGCTGGCCCAGCTGCCACTTCTCCCTTACTTCCCTTGCCTGTCATAGTTCGCTACAGGTGCCCCTTAGTATTAGGTAGCCAGAGGTACCCTCAATATTAATTAGCTAGAGGTGGCCCTGACTGAAGGGAGATCTTGTCAGTGACATGCCGAGAGCAGAGCGAGTAAACACTCATTTACACTCTCAACAGGACTCTGCATAGGGAAGATGGGAGGGAGACGTTCAGAAAGGGGAGTGAGACGCCTTTCTAGCATCAGGTGCCTGTAGGCACGTGCCTACAGTGCCTTATGGTAAGTCCGGCCCTGGTCAAGAGTAAAGCACATATCACATAAAGAAATGTTTAATATCCATTTTCAGCTCTGACACTGTTACTTCTACCTCTATCACTGCGAGGAGGAGTCTAAACATTCTGTCCATTTAACAAGAAAAGATGGTGAAAGTAGAGTCTTTTTTGGAAGTTGTGACTGTGGCATCTTATTGATTCATAAATCTATGATTTTTTTTCCAGTGGTGGAATAAGATTGTGGTGCAAAGTACATATAAATATAACTAGCATTTGTATCCAAGGTAGGAAATGGTTCACCTCAGAACAGAGTTAAAAGGAAAATCGAGCTGTTCCTATATTTTTCAGAGAAAATCTGGAAATCACAGTAATTCAGAGTAATAAAATGAAGCTTGGGCTTTTTAGGACACATCAACCCATGTCATATAACTGTCACATGGCATTACAGATGAACCAAATCTCACCTAAGTGATGACATTCCAGTCACCAGTATACATGTGCCAGTTGATGAGGTAACAGAAATTAAATACTTCTTTTATAGATCACATATTTACCTTGTTATATGTAAAGTCAAGTTCTACTGCAGAGCTTGACAGACTCTGCATGTGACATTACTGCATAAAACAGAGGCGCCGGCTGAAAGCAGAGATGGAGTAAGATGAAGTGGGGTGCTAGGTCAAGCAATAGCTTTGGCGACCCCCTCATCATCCTGTTGGTAAGCTGAGTTGCAGAAGGGTCAGCGAAGATCACAGGTAAGACCCTTGACACCCTTGCCTTGCTTGTCTTGTGCACCGGCGTGACCACCGGGGATGCGACCCCCTCAGCCGCAGGGGGGCCCGGGGCCGCTCCAGGGCCCGCCAGACGTGCGGGGGGGAGCGCTGCTGCCCGCCCGATTCAAGGACCCCCCCACCCAGGTGTGGAACTGGCCGTAGCGTCTAACAGACGCCGGACCAGTTCATTCCCCGCAACAGCAGTCTGTCTCCCGGGAGGCAGAGCAGGGCTACGGCAAGATGGCTGCCGAAGCCCTGCTCTGGAGACTATTTGTGTCTCCAGTACAGGGCTTCGGGAGCCATCTTGCCGTAGCCCTGCACTCTGCCTGTCAGCGCGGGAGACTGCCGGACGATCATCGGGGGATCTGAGGCCAGGAGAGGAGACTTCTGCCAGGCAGGTAAATGAATTTTTTTTTGTTTGTTTTTACAGGTGGCCAGGTGCTGCCCACTGCACTATTTTCTGTTGCCTGCTGCCCACATTGCGATTTTCTGATGACTGCCTCCCACATTACGATTTTCTGGTGACTGCTGCCCACATAGCGATTTTTCTGGTGACTGCTGCCCACATAGCGATTTTTCTGGTGACTGCTGCCCACATAGCGATTTTTCTGGTGACTGCTGCCCACATAGCAATTTTTCTGGTGACTGCTGCCCACATTACGATTTTCTGGTGACTGCTGCCCACATTGCGATTTTTCTGGTGACTGCTGCCCACATTACAATTTTCTGGTGACTGCTGCTGACATTGCGATTTTTCTGGTGTCTGCTGCCCACATTACGATTTTCTGGTGCCTGCTGCCCACATTGCGAATTTCTGGTGTCTGCTGCGCACATTGCGATTTTTCTGGTGACTGCTGCCCACTGTACGATTTTCTGGTGACTGCTGCCCTCTGTACGATTTTCTGGTGACTGCTGCCCACATTGCGATTTTTCTGGTGCCTGCTGCCCACTGCACTATTTTCTGTTGCCTGCTGCCCACATTGCGATTTTCTGATGACTGCTGCCCACATTACGATTTTCTGGTGACTGCTGCCCACATTACGATTTTCTGGTTACTGCTGCCCACATAGCGATTTTTCTGGTGACTGCTGCCCACATAGCGATTTTTCTGGTGACTGCTGCCCACATTATGATTTTCTGGTGACTGCTGCTGACATTGCGATTTTTCTGGTGTCGGCTGCCCACATTACGATTTTCTGGTGTCTGCTGCCCACATTGCAAATTTCTGGTGTCTGCTGCGCACATTGCGATTTTTCTGTTGCCTGCTGCCCACTGCACTATTTTCTGTTGCCTGCTGCCCACATTGCGATTTTCTGTTGCCTGCTGCCCACATTACGATTTTCTGGTGACTGCCTCCCACATTACGATTTTCTGGTGACTGCTGCCCACATTGCGATTTTTCTGGTGACTGCTGCCCACATTGCGATTTTTCTGGTGACTGCTGCCCACTGTACGATTTTCTGGTGACTGCAGCCCACATTACGATTTTCTGGTGACTGCTGCCCACATTGCGATTTTTCTGGTGACTGCTGCCCACATTGCGATTTTTCTGGTGACTGCTGCCCACATTGCGATTTTTCTGGTGACTGCTGCCCACTGTACGATTTTCTGGTGACTGCTGCCCACTGTACGATTTTCTGGTGACTGCTGACCACATTACGATTTTCTGGTGTCTGCTGCCCACTGTACGATTTTCTGGTGAACACAGCCCTCATTGCAATTTTCTGGTGACTGCTGCCCACTGTACGATTTTCTAGTGAATGCTGCCCACATTGCGATTTTCTGATGACTGCTGCCCACTGTACAATTTTCTGGTGAACGCTGCCCACTTTACGATTATTTTATGGTGAAATGCTGCCCACTTTACGATTATTTTATGGTAAAATGCTGCCCACGTTACGATTATTTTATGGTTAAATGCTGCCCACTTTACGATTATTTTATGGTGACATGCTGCCCACTTTACGATTATTTTATGGTGAAATGCTGCCCACTTTACGATTATTTTATGGCGAAATGCTGCCCACTTTATCCACTTAACGATGAAATCCTGCTCACTTTACGATTAATTTCTGGTGCAATGCTGCCCACTTTGCGATTATTTTATGGTGAAATGCTGCCCACTTTACGATTATTTTATGGTGAAATGCTGCCCAATTTACGATTATTTTACGGTGAAATGCTGCCCACTTTACGATTATTTTACGGTGAAATGCTGCCCACTTTACGATTAATGTCTGGTGAAATGCTGCCCACCTTAGGATTCATTTCTGGTGCATTACGATTATTTTATGGTGAAACGCTGCCCCATTACAGTTATTTGGTACCTATGGGGGGGGGGGGGGCCCATCCAAATTTTCGCAGGGGGGCCCAGTGATTTCTAGTTACGTCCCTGGTCTTGTGCGTGATCCTGCTCTGGCTCAAAAGAAGCTAGCTGTCCTCTTTGACAAAAATCCTTTTGACTAAAATACGTAGACAAAGTTGCAGAAAAATTAGAGAAAGAAGGCTTCATCAATCTGAGAAAAAACAAATCTGAAGTATTAAAACTCAACTGAAAGCAATTATAACAGGCACTATTTATTTCATCTATGCATTATTTTGAATAAATGCATTTTTAAGTACAACTACAGCATTGTGATATTGGTTACAGAGGGAGAGACCATGCTAATGCTTTTTTCTGCTTTTTATTGTCCAGTCAGAATGAGGTACTCCTTACCATAATATGCTCGCTTAGAGTGTGTGAATTCTGGTAAGTGATGGATCAAAGGTGCCCATACATGGTACAATTTTCTCATTTTTTTTTAGATAATTTCATTCTATTATTTTGTTAGATTGAATATAAATTATTCCAACATGTCCAATTGGATTTTTCTTGATCTAAAATAAAAGATTATTTTCTACTTTCATTTGATTCGATTGTTTTGGTCGAATAAATGGGAAAGTGGAACGTTTTTATTGTACCTTGTGTGGGTACCGTAGGGGTGGCCACTAGTGATGTTCATAATGTGCTAATTACAATTTCACAAAAATTCACATCATTTTTGTAAGTACGATTACAATCCTTGTGGAAAATTGTAATTATGAAAAGTTATGCCTAGTTTTGCATAATTACGATCATACACAATTTTTTCATAATCACAAATATTTTTTGTAATTACAGTACAGTCATTTTCACGATGACATTTTCAGAATTAAAAGTATTTTTTGGAACAAATTTTCACGTAGAACACAAAATTACAATTCAGTGTTACCCATAATTTTCTGTAATTTTCCTGTTTTGCCAGAAATTACAAGCAGCAAGAAATTTGAAATGAAATTACGATTTATAGTGAAATTCCACAACACATTTATGAATTTTCTGACAATTAAGAATTACAATTTTGTGTCGTAATTACTAAAATGCAAAATTTTGGCTTATCTCCAGTGGCCACATATAATACAATGGGCCATATCCTATTTTAATGATAAGCAGCTTGCAGCATGTGAGCTACTTATGATCTAGCCATTGCATGACGATTACAAATCCAATTGCTGGCTTTACCTGTGACATGACTGAGCAAAAAGAGCAGTGCTAAAAGAGCAAATAGTAACTATTCGCCTGAGAGTTGCTCCCATGTGCCAGGTTATAGGGAGCAAGGCTTTGTGCTTTCAGTACCAAGACACTACCTCACTTTCCCGAGAGTTTCCCTTCTTCAGTCACCCGCCACCAGCAGCCAAAGCCACAAAACTCCAAGGCATTTACCTGTGTCCACACCGCAACATGCCAGGCTCTCCTGGCACCGTTGCTCCCCATCGCTTTCTATCACTTTGTGCTGACCTGCCAGGACCACTGCTGCTGCGCTCCACTGCTTACCCTTTTAACGCTGAACACTAGAACCCTGGCAAATGCATCTTCATAGATCCTGCTGATCAATAACCATAATGAGAGAGAAAAAAACGGGAGATTACTAAAAAAACACAGAGAGACCAGGAGCCCAATACAGTGTAATATTTAGGATGACTGCACCTGCCCAAGAAACCCTCCCTCGACCCCTCGCTACCTTCCAACTACCGCCCTATCTTCCCTTTGCCTCAAAACTTCTTGATAGGGATGGTCGGAATGCCAATTTCCGATTCCGCGGTAAATCCGCATTCCGTCATGTACCGATTCCGCATTCCGCTACCAATTTCCGCATTACAAGGCGGAATTTCCGCCGGAAATCGCGGAAATTCCGCCCGATTTTAACATCGATTTTCTCAAAAACTATAAGGTCTTTTTGAAAACTTTTTTTTGCATCTTGTTCAGGAGATTCTGTTTAATAAACCCTGCAAATTTGGTGTTTCTAGGACTTACTGGGGATTTTCTATTAACTGCTAAAGTCGGCGGATTTTTACTGTAATGTAAAATGCAGAAAATAGCCAGATGCAGGTTTACTGCATTTTACATTACAGTTAATAGCAAAGCCCCCTTAAGTCCTAGAAACACCAAATTTTCAGGGTTTATAAAACCGAATCTTGTGAACAAGATGCAAAAAAAAGTTTTCAAAAAGACCTTATAGTTTTTGAGAA
Organism: Hyperolius riggenbachi; assembly: GCF_040937935.1. NCBI lineage: Eukaryota > Metazoa > Chordata > Amphibia > Anura > Hyperoliidae > Hyperolius > Hyperolius riggenbachi. The sequence goes on along the minus strand of NC_090656.1, from coordinate 180,165,781 downwards.
AATCGATGTTAAAGTCGGGTGGAATTTCCGCGATTTCCGGCGGAAATTTCCGTGATTTCCGGCGGAAATCCGCCTACAGCACTTGCATTACCGATTTCCGCATTCCGATGTGGAAATGCAATTTCCGATCGGAATTTCGGAAATTGCATTTCCGTGGAATCCGAATGAGCATCCCTACTTCTTGAGTGTCTGGTTCACAAACGCCTGACCCAGTACCTCAAGACCCACTGCAATCTGGATTTCGGCCTGCCCACTCAACCGAAACGGCTCTCACCAAAGTGATCAAGGACCTTACCTTAGCTAATGCTGAAGGCAAATACTCCATTCTCCTCCTCCTTTACCTTTCAGCAGCTTTTGACACACTAGATCATCCCCTACTCCTCCAGTCCCTCCAGTCCATGGGCATTCACGATCTCACCCAGACCTGGCTTTCATCCTACCTCTCCAACCGCTCCTTCTCGACCTCCTTCAATGAGTCCTCGTCCACCCCCAACCACCTCTCAGTGGGAGTCCCCCAAGGCTCAGTCCTTGGCCCCCTACTGTTCTCCCTATACACATCCTCCATTGGCAAGGTTATCTCCTCCATGGGTTTTAACTGTCATCTGTATGCAGATGACAGCCAAATCTACCTCCACACCGCCGACATATCCACCACTATCATGGACAAGGTCTCCTCCTGCCTATCAGCCATCTCCTCCTGGATGTCCGCTAGGTTCCTGAAACTAAATCTAGACAAAACGGAATTTATGATCTTCCCATCTCGGTCATCCCTGAACCTCCCAGATGTGAATGTCACTGTTAACCACACTACCATTCGCCCTACCTCTCAAGCCCGCTGTCTGGGTTATCACCCTGGACTCCGCACTCTCCTTCACTCCCCACATCCAAAACCTCACAAAGTCCTGCAACTTCCACCTTCGTAACATCTGTAAGATTCGCCCTTTCCTGACCTCTGCCACCACCAAACTCATCATCCATGCCCTTATAATTTCCCGCCTGGACTACTGCAATGCCCTTCTGTCTGGTCTACCTATGAACCGAATAGCCCCACTGCAGTCCATTATGAATGCGACAGCCAGAATTATCCACTCCTCCCCATCGCTCCACCAGGGCGGCTCCCCTCCGTGAATCCCTCCACTGGCTTCCTATCCAGTCCATAATCAGATTCAAGATATTGTGTTTGACCTACAAATCTGTCCACAAAACCTGTCCAACCTACATTTCTGATCTTATTCAGAGATACACACCTAACCGCTCACTCCGCTCTTCCAATGAACTTTGCCTGACCATCCCCCGCATCACCCAGTCCCATGCACGCCTCCAGGACTTCTCAAGAGCCGCTCCAACACTATGGAACTCCCTACCTCCACCCATTAGGGTAACCCCCTCCAACACCTTCAAGAAGGCCCTCATAACTCACCTTTTCACTCTGGCCTACCACCCCTTACAATTGCTCTAAACCCACAGCTGAACTCCGGTCCCCTACCTTTCGTGTCCCTACCTCTCCCTCTAGATTGTAAGCCTTTGGGCAGGGTCCTCCTCCTATTGTGTCCTACCTGATCATGCACCTCCATTACTGTAAACCCATGCTATGCATTTGATTGAACCTAACTTGCCTAATCTCCATGCTCCATCCAGTGACTGACTAAGCATTACCTTGTACTCATACTGTGCTGTGTGATCTGGTTTTCTTGTATTCCTGTATTGTCATATTGCTGTATGTCACCCCTAACTATGGTCTGTAACCTAAATTAATGTCCAGCTCTGCGTAATATGTTGGCGCTTTATAAATACAATAAATAATAATAATAATGACATTGATATGGAAAATCAATGTGAATTTATACTCACAAATCAGGGTTGCCACAAGAGCAGCCACCAGCTGTACCTGTGAGAAATTGCTGTCCTCACGTGGCCTTTGCATGTTTTGGTAGTTGGATAGTAGCACTCCAAAAACATATGTTATGTCAAGATTAAACATACAAACCTCCCAGCAGAAGTAAAACTAATAAAGAAAATAAGAAATAAGAAAATAAGAATACTTCTCAGTATTTTTAAGCTGTATGAATTGAAGAGAGTCTGAAGCCTACAAAATTACCTCTGGTTTTTTTTAGGCATTCCGCTTCAGCATTAATGGCATAGCTGAAACACCGCTATCCCATGGCAAATCGAGGCCTTAATCACCCTGAAATCCACAGGGCAAATTGCAGGGCTCCTTCCTGTTAGAAGCAGAGCTGTGAGCAGTAGCTCTGCCTCTCCTCGCATCAATCCCCACTGATTGCCGTCTCTCCCCTGCCCCTTTCAGTCTTCTTTCACTGAGAGGGGTGTGGGAGAGGTGGAGATCCACGGAGATTGACGCAAATGGAGGCAGAGCTATAGTGCTAAGCTCTTCCTCTCCGGGCAGCAAAATCTACGAAAAGTCACAGATTTTTGCCCTGGTATTTGTGGGTGATTAAGGCCTCGTTTTGCCATAGGATAGCAGCGTTTCAGCTATGCCATTAATGCTGAAGAGGATTGCCTAAAAAAAAGAGGTAATTTTGTAGGCTTCAGAGTCTCTGTGCTTCTCTATGTTAATTTCTGGTACACAATTAACATCACACACGTTCCAGGTAGTGCACAACAATTGATGTGGGTTAGGCCACACAGCACTTCATGGTGGCAGTCTCTACTGTACGTGGGTCTTACACACTCCATCGGGTCATAGCCCTGCCAAATAATTCATAGTTCTCGAATAGTGTTCCTCTCCAGTGATGTCCTACTTTTATTTCTATCTCACAGACTTCTCCAGTAATCCTCCAAGTATTCTCAGAATAAATTATAATCTATATAGTGTGATTTTGTAACTGTAATTCAGTGCAGTGCTCATATGTACACCAAAAGGGGTCATGTCAGCTAGTGTTGGGCGAACACCTGAATGTTCAGGTTCGGGACGAACAGGCCGAACATGGGCCAGATGTTCGGCATGTTCGGTCCGAACCCCGAACTCAATGGAAGTCAATGGGACCCCCGAACATGCCGCAATACGGCCCCCCTATGGGGTCGCAGGCATAAGGGGGGAGCATGCCCCGATCGCGCGGGGGGGGGGGGGCGGAAATTCCCCCCACCCCCTCCGCTACCCTCGTATGCGTCATCATGTAGAGGACGTGAGGTCAGAGAAAGGGCGGAAGTACCACAAGGGTACTACCGCTGAACCGCCCGCTGCCCGGCCTCAACGCGTCCTAGTCGGACTCCTCATCCTCACTCACACCACTGCCAGCCAGCCACTGCAGCCAGCCACCGGTACTATTAACTTTCAGAAAACTTTTTTTATGGGGAAGCGGGCAGAGGGGGGAGCGCTAGCACAGGGGGTGGGGGGAATTTCCGACCCCCCCCCCCCCGCGATCGGGGCATGCTCCCCCCTTATGCCTGCGACCCCATAGGGGGGCCATATTCGGGCGAACAGGGCCCTGTTCGGCCGAACAGGGGCCCTGTTCGGCGGGCATTGAGTAGTTCGGGCGAACCCGAACTAAAAAGGCAGAACACCATCAGGTGTTCGGCCGAACTCGAGCATCACCCGAACAGGGTGATGTTCTGCAGAACCCGAACAGTGGCGAACACTGTTCGCCCAACACTAATGTCAGCCAGTGACACCAACCATCAATGCCTTGCCACAGTGTAACAGTGGCATAAACCAAAACTGAAAGTTGACAACCTCCACTGCACACAACACTCAGTTCTGCTCACTATCAGGACTGGCTGTCCTTCAACAGAGCATGATGAGAGGGGCTGCATGCAGCAATTTAGAATAATGTCATCCATTACAATGCAGTACTGTGAACAGGCCTATCAAGTTGTATGGGCAGTGAGTTGACTTGCAGAATTATTCTGCAATGCAACTGAGCACTGTGAATTAGCTCTCAGGGTTATGAATCATATGGGCAGATATTACTCAGTGATCCTAAAGTGACCCTGAAGTGAGAAAGAAAATAGATACTCACCTATGAAGAGGGAAGGCTCTGGATCCAATAGTGCCTTCATTCTACCACTGTAACCTCCGTTGAAGTTATTTAAACTGCAGGTGGAAGATGCGAAGATCCTAACTGTGTACGCACACAACACGAGTCCAGGCACGTGCATGCGCAGCATGAATGTGCCCTGCCTTTGGAAGAACTAGGGGACACGCATTCCATTAACTTCAGAGGCATCCTGAAGGTGCAAAATTTAAATGGGGGGAAGTGGGGGAATGAGGGGACATGGCAAAGACCGGGAAGGCTCTATGCAATCCAGAGCTTTTTCTCTAAAGTTGAGTATCCAACAATTTTTTTTACTCACTTCAGGCAGTTTGCCTTAAGGGCTTTTAAAGGAATACTTAAGTCAAAATAAAAATAATGATTTTTACTCACCTGGGGCACCCCTCAGCCCCCTGAAGCTGTATGGTGCCCTCGCCGTGTCCCTCCTATCTTCCTGTCCCCGCCGGCGGCTACTTCCGGGTTCGGCAACAGGCTGGGAACGTGAGTGATTTTCCGCGTTCCCAGCCGCTATATCACCCTCTATGCTGCTATAGCGTATATGTTAACAGGGCAAGGGTGCACCCCTCAAAAGAGAGGGTGAAACAAATACAAAGGGAAGGAGGAAAGGCGCCCAAGGGTATAATAAAAGTAGGTTAAAACCACCAAAATGAAAAAAAGGGAGGTGGCTTACCTCAATGAAGACAAAGTTCATATAACAAATGAATTTCACTATGCACTGACAACTAGATTTGTGTAACTGTGTCCACTTCCTCGGGCCAATTAAAGTGTCGGAGTTGTGCTTTAAGCCAAGATTAAGGCGCCTCTCAGTTATTGTTTCTCAACCACCTCAAAAAAGCTGTCCCAAATCATACAGTTTTGCATATGGTTGTGTAAAGCAACTGACAGATTCTTGAACAGTTCACAGGCATTTGTCAAAGGCTTAACAAAGGTATCTTTATCTATGGAGGTGTACCATGTTGGTTCAGTGGCAGCAAAACCATGTATCAGATTGGCCACTGCTGTTCTTAATTTTTATATAGGATTAGGATCTGAGTAGCAGCAATGGATTGGTGGTTGTTTGTTGACAACCACTATTAAGCCAGGTTATAAAATAACTGATAAAAGATAGTCTGTGTTGGTGATGAAATACTCAAGCAAACAATTTGAAGCTTTTAAGAATGTATTTTTTTCTCTAAAAACACTGTTTAAAATAAGTTTGAATTATTAAAAAATATACAGCACATAACAAAACATCATTGCAATGAAGATCTATGAAAATATAGAGGGATGTGCACAGGGACAAACCTAGAAACCAGCAGGCCCCCTGAGTACAACTCAACACTGAGCCAGCCAGGCCCCCTGCACAACCCCTTAAGTCTACCCCCAGAATAAAAAGGTTGGCTTAGCCCCCCATTTTCTAGTTTATGATGCCCTCCTCCCCATCCCCGAGCGAGCAAAGCCTGGCAGCAGCATACATTACCTGCTGTCAGCGGAGCTAACTACACATCCTCTTCAGGGTAGGAACACACTAGGCAGAATCGCATATGTGTTTTCCACTATGTGCTATGGAAAACGCATATGCAATTCTGCCTAGTGTCCTACCCTTACTCCTCTCTTCAGCTGCACCGTACAGTATAAATGCCCGTATCCACTTCGCAATTTTTCCAATGATTTTCCTGACGAGCGGCGATTTTTTGAGCAATGACATGATCGATTGTTTCCGTGATCTCGCAACATTACTTAGAATCGGCAAATAGCGCAAATGTTGCTTAGTGTTGTGTGGCGACAATGACCACGGCGGATCCAATCTTTAAGATCCTCGTCAACTCCTGCACAAAGTACCGCGATCGCTTGAAGTCTAGTTCGTGCCCGTTGTGTGCCGTCATACATACCCTGGAAGATGGATTGGAGAGCGCTCGTAATCAGGGAGACGTCACTGGATCCATCTTCCTGCATTGTGAGGCGAGTATGTAGCTCAACTCCTTGCGGATCCCTGATGCATGTCACATGACATGCAGAAATGGGGGCCACAGGGTGTTACACTGTATAGTGCAGCTGAAGAGAGGTCTGAAGAGGATTTTAGCTAGCTCAGCTGACAACAATGCATGTTGCTTCTGCTGCCATGCTCAGTATCTCACAAAACCTGGACCCCTTAGCCCCCGGGCCCCCTGCGAGGGGGTTCCTGGAAATATTTTTACACACCTGGATGTAAAGTGTAAAGTTCTCAACATTTGCTCTGTTATAAATGGGTCCCTTGGCATAATTGATTAAAGGCGATGAGTATATAAAACCATATGGGCAGCACAGTGGCATAGTGGTAAGTGCTGTTGCCTTGCAGTCAGGGTCGGATTTACCATAAAGCACTGTAGGCACGTGCCTACAGGCGCCTGATGATGGAAAGGTGGCTCACTCCCCTCCCTGAGTGCTTCTCTCCCTTCTTCCCTATGCAGAGTCCTGATAAGAGTGTAAATGAGAGATTACGCACCCTGCTCTCAGCATTCCACTGAAGAGATGTCAGTCGGGGGCATCTCTAGCTACTTAATACTTAGAATCCTCTAGCTGCCTAATATTTGGGGACACCTCTCACTACTTAATACTGAGGGTACCTCTGGTTACCTGATACTAAGAGGCACCTGTAACTACCAATAACGGGTAAGGGAAGTAGGAGAGAAGTGACAGCTGGGGCAGCCAACACAGTTGCAGTGTGGTTTGGTGGGGGTTGTAGGTTCATGGAGGGCAAAGTCTAAGGTGCCAGGACATCTGAAGCCTATAGGCTCCTGTGAGGTTAATCCAGGCCTGATTGCAGCATTGGTTTGAATCCCCGCCAGGGCACTATTTGCACAGTGTTTGTATGTTCTCTCCATGTCTGCGCGTGTCTCCTCTGGCCAGTGGGCACTCTAGTTTCCTGCCACATTCCAAAAAATATACAGATTAATTGTTGGGCCTTGACTACGATACATACACTACACGATACATACATAGACATAGGACTATGGTAGGGATTAGATTGTGAGCTCCTCTGAGGGACAGTTAAGTGACAAGTCAATATACTCTGTACAGAAGATGTTGACGCTATATGAAAACTAAGTAATAATACAGTACAGTATACAGTGTATATTGAATAGCTGGATGCATATACAGATGTTGAGAACGAGTCAAACCATCTTTATATATTGTCAAACCATGTATGTATTATTACCTGTTTAAGTATTTGGCTTGCATGCAAATTTTCAAACAACAGCAATAACAATTAATGGCTTATTGCATAATTACATCATGACCATAATGCCTTTCATAACGTGTTACAACATATAAAGCATGACATTGCCCATCCATGGGCAAATGGCATTAGACGTATAAAAAGTCTAACAAACTATAATGTCAGCTGTATCAACAAAATGATGGATGATGTTATTATGCATAAACTGTAAATGGAAAGGAAGCCTACTTTGCACAGAATTGCTAGTCTATCAAGCCTGCTTTAATGCATACGTAGCTTAATTTTATTCAATCGCTGGGACAGTGTTCCATTCTAGCTTGATCCAAGTGGTTAAGGAAGTCTTTGCAAATGTTCCCCCAATGGTCTGGGCAAGAATAATTTCTTTTTCTTTTCTTTTTTTTCCACGTTACTTCATTTTAGCTTTGAAAATATTGGTACTAGTATTTCTCTTTAATCTAGCCAAATCACTGGGGAAAAACAATATGTTTGATGTGCATTTACAAGCATTTTCCAGACTGGTCATACATAGAACTCCAAAGCTATTAAATTTAATTTCTTAACATTTTTATTTTAAATTGCCGTTGTGAACTGATGTATTTCTGTTTCATTTATAATGTAACAGATTCAAGAACATCGCTTTAATCAGTGGCAGACATTTTTGATTTTTCTTTCCCACTGGCAAAGATTATTTAGCTTGTATGCCTAGTGCTGTTTATTCAATAGAACAAAGTCTAGGCACTGCACTCTCTTTATGTGATGTTTCGATATTAGATTGATCTCAGAGGACATCCCGCAGTTTTTAAAGTGGGATTATTGGATTCTATGGCTCTCTCAGATGTCAAAGATCTTTAAACAGTGTCTTGCAAAGTTGCTGTATCCCGACTGTCTATGATCCATTTATAAACTCATCAAACAAGGCTGTCTCCATGTTAATTAGATCGCAGGGAAGTGGATGGGGGCTGGGGGAATTTTCCATGCAAATCAAACACAAAATAGAAATGTTTGTTGAGGATCCTCAGAAACTCTTTAAAACAGAAATCTAGGAATATATTAGTTTTAGTGTATTTTTATTATCAAGCTGTATCTTAGTTTAAATGTCCAATATACATGTTATATATTTTATATGACAAGGTTTAACAGCTCCTGTATTTAATTGCAATTAAAGCAAAGAAAATGAATAGCAGAAATAGTAGCATGTAGGCTACTTAATTATCGGCCATATTAGGGCTCTTTCTACCTGATAGCTATAGTGAGAAAATTCTAGCATTCTCAGCCTACAGACACTACCTCATACAAAAGGAAGAGGAAGTTGGGGTTGAACATTAACCACATGCAGACCGACGCAGTACAAATCTACATATAGCAGGTGGTGCTGCTGCTCGTGAATGAAGCGTCCCGCCGCGATCGTGCACACCTGAGAGGGGAGATTAAGCTGTCATATGACAGCTGACACCTTCCCTCAGTGATCAGGAGCCATCGCGATCGGCTCCTGATCACGTGATCACTATGATTGGTGGCGGATCGTAGTGATCACTATTACAGCAGCGGTGGTGGGAGGGGAAGAAGAGGATCCATTTCTCTTCCAAACGTTCCCCCGACGATTGTCACTACCCTCCACTCTGCCCAGCATCCCTGCTCGCTCTGACTCTGTCGGGTCCCGGCTTGATGACGTCATCAAGCTGCGACCTGGAACTTAGAGTCAGCACGAGCAGGGATGCTGGCCAGGCTGCCAGTTCCCAAAAAGGTTAACAATAATAACAGTAACAGCCAATGCAAGTCTTTATTTACATTGGCAGTGACCAGTAAAAGGTCACGTGTTTGAAAATACACTACTAAGCCTTTTATGAGGCTGAAAATGAGCCGGGAGCTGAAATGCATGTTTTAATATCAGGAAGTTTATCATGGCCTCTTATTTGATAAATATTTTACTTCTTGCTAAATATTTATTAAAGCACTGGTTTTCCTGAAAATGCAAAATGTACATGCAGTGTTTTGATAAGATCACAACAGAGCTGAAAAGACACCAAAGTGTGTCCATACAGTGAGACATACAATACAATTAAAGTATGCCTCACTGCCATTCAGTGATGGTGCTACACTGGGCCAGGCTGGGGTACTGACCCCCCACCAATCACTGTGCCCGAACACTGGTGCACATGACAGAAGGGGGCCACGGGCTCTGCCACCGCCCAGGACCCAAACCCACATGCAATACCAAGAGGTGGAAGGCAGGTGAGCCCCGGTACCCCCACCACTACCACACTGCCTCTAAATGTTGAATGCAAAACACAAGAGAAGCAAATGCTCACTCCTAGCCTGCAATCTGCCATTTTATATTGGGCCACAGACAGCCCGTCAGCCGATCAAGTGTAATAGTATACACCAGTGTCTGTAGTACTAAATCTAGCAGGAGTTGCATAGGTTCCACACAAAAATGGGAGCAGGAAAATTGGGTGCATATGAGAAAAGGACAAATTGAGCACTGCCATTCATTCCAATGTTAAATATCAACTATTGGGCGCCAAACTGGATGATTCGGGTGCCTATTAAATAGTGGGATATTTTCCGTTTTGAAAATAAGTGGTTTGTAAAACCGTTAAAGGGGCACTATGGCGAAAAATTGTACAATTTTAAATATGTGCAAACATATACAAATAAGAAGTACATTTTTTCCAGAGTAAAATGAGCCATAAATTACTTTTCTCCTATGTTGCTGTCACATACAGTAGGTAATAGAAATCTTACAGAAGCGACAGGTTTTGGACTAGTCCATCTCTTTATAGGGGATTCTCAGGGATTTATTTATTTTCAAAAGCATTTAGTGAATGGCAGTTGCTCTGTCCAACTGCCAAAAAAAGTGTAGCGAGCAGGGAAGCTGGCCAGCATCATTGTTTAAATACTTTTTAGGGAATATGTTTATAAAGAATAAAAGCCTTGCTGAGAATCCCCTATGAAGAGTTGGACTAGTTCAAAGCCTGTCACTTCTATCAGGTTTCTACTACCTACTGTAAGTGACAGCAACATAGGAGAAAAGTGATTTATGTCTCATTTTACTCTGGAAAAACCGTACTAGGCACCCCCCTGCCCCCCCCTTCACCCCCCTGCCCCCCCCCCCACACACACACACACACCTCTCCGTGTGCCTTCTGTGTATGTTCCCTTCTGTAAACAAAGCAGACAGATCAGAATGTTTCACTTTACATTGAGTCTACATTAAAACTCCACTTCACAACAGCTCAGGCCGGGTGATATCGCCTCACACACCTTAGTGTTGTTATTACTTGCATTCCTCTCTGTGAATTAACAGCCTGTCTTTAACTTAAGAATTCTGTTGTTATTTTAAGGATTGAAACCTTATCTTTAGAAATAGAAATCTCTCCTTAACTTAAAGACAGAGTTCTTAACTTTAGGTTTGCCTGAAGTAAATGGTTTAGTGAATTCTACATGTTTTATCACCATGGCGATAACAGTAAAAACAGCTCAAAAACGTAGTTAAAGACAGAAGATAATCGTAGTGACTTGGGGCCATCGCTGCCTAGAACCTGCCCCTCCCTGCTTGCAGATGGGCACTACAAACTTTAGTGTCTTAAAGAGAATCTGTATTGTTAAAATCGCACAAAAGTTAACATACCAGTGCGTTAGGGGACATCTCCTATTACCCTCTGTCACAATTTCGCAGCTCCCCGCCGCATTAAAAGTGGTTAAAAACAGTTTTAAAAAGTTTGTTTGTAAACAAACAAAATGGCCACCAAAACAGAAAGTAGGTTGATGTACACATAGAAAATACATCCATACACAAGCAGGCTGTATACAGCCTTCCTTTTTAATCTCAAGGGATCATTTGTGTGTTTCTTTCCCCCTGCAGCTATCTTCCACTGAAGTGTCAGGCTGTTTCTTCCTGCAGAGTGCAGACAGCTCTGCCTGTATGTAATTCTTCAGTATGTGAAAGCCCAGCCAGCTCAGAGGAGGATTTATCCAGCTTGTAAAAGATAATAGAGCAGAGAGAAGCTGCACTAATCTAAATAACACGCAGGCAGTGTGCAGAGAGGGGCCTGGAGGGGGGAGATGCATCACAGAACCACAACACTGAAGAACTTGGCAGCCTTCCAGACACAGGCTGACAAGTCTGACAAGAGAGAGATAAGTTGATTTATTACAGAGATGGTGATAGTAGAACGTGCTGCAGTAAGCCAGAGCACATTAGAATAGATTTTGGAACTTGTAGGATGGAAGAAAACCAGATGAAATTTTTGGTACGGAGTCTCTTTAACCTTGGGTTTTGTGATACCTTGCCTTAGTCCTAAAATGATTACACAGCTTATTTACAAATATTTGTTTACCTGCTAGTCACTACATCATGCATCTAAAAATCCAGGAAATATTTTTTTATGTTACTTTTTGAAATGTGTAATAAAAAGAAAGTTGAAAAAAAATTTTAGGGAAGTTTTGTCCATTTTCATTTATTTTGGTTTGTATAAATTGAAGGACAGTGGAGTGTTTAAAAGATGACTGAAGGGAGTGGGATATGGTGGCTGCCATATTTAGTTTCTTTTAAGCCATACCTGATGCTTAGCTCTCCTGCTGATCCTCTGCCACTAATACTTGTAGCCATAGACCCTGAAAAAGCATGCAGCAGATCACGTGTTTCTACATTATTGTCAGGTCTGACAAGATTAGCTGCATGTTTGTTTCTGGTGTTATTCAGACACTACTGCAGCCAAATAGATCAGCTGGGCTGCCAAGCAACTGGCATGGTTTTAAAAAAAATATGGCAGCCTTCGTATAACTATCACTTCAGTTGTCCTTTAAACTCTGTCTAAATATTTTTTGTGGCATAAGCTGCCCTTACTTTCTCATCTCAGGTGTGTTCAAATGTAGAAAATATATAGACCATTTCTGCTTGTTTAGGGATCGTTTCATTTTTGTAGAATACTGCAAAAAAAAAAAAAAAAAAAAAAACATTTCAAAGTGTTCATTTCTCTCCTGATAACCAAATACTATTAGCCAAAAGCTGAATTCCGCTAGGCACAGCTGGCATTCGTCCATCAAACAGGTTGGAAAATGAAAACAATAAAATGAGTCCCTTGTTGCCACTGAGCGACATTCCTATGGGATGTGGTAAGGAACCTGAGCGATCTCTATTAGGGCAGTGTCTCTGTAACCCTAACACCCCCCAGTCCTTTTCACCCCCCCAAAATTTCATAAACACTTCCAATCATCGGAGTACAGGCTGAATATCTATTCATAATGCAGCTGAAGAAAAAAAGTTATACAGCGATCCTCACCCTACTGTTCACACATGTTGTATAAACAACGCATACTGGAACGGCAGGCCCCAGATGTGTTCACAACTTTTTAATAATTTAAAATCTGTTCGGTTCAGCGTGTTCCTGGTTCTCTGCAATGCAGTTTCTGAAAAAGAAGGTACGGGCCATTAAACATGCAGCGCTAGGCTGTTGCACCTAATTTTCCTCAAGTTCACACCAAATTGAAATCTCAGGGAAGCTTCAAAAAAAGGCAAGTGAGGAAAAATGTCAGCAGATGCGTAAATAAACAGCTGTTTCCTGACATATGTATTTTCTTTTGATATTTTTCTGGTGCGATAATCTACAATCCATATCTGCCAGGCACATAACATGCGGCATAATTTAACTGTAATTGATAACGCCGGGGCAGATGGCCAGAAGTGTAAGACTCTCCTCGCATCCTCTTAGCTTGTTGACTATAGCAGAGCAGATGGCCCAGTTCCTCTTTATTTATGTGTTGCTTCTAACTCCTTTGCCTTCATGATAATGGATCATTATTTCTTGCTGAGCACAAACACCAATATGCTTTTAAATCTGCTTCTTAAAATTTGTAAAAAGGAAGGCGACGTTTCCCAATAATTTATGGATCTGCACTTAGCAGGGGGACTGCAGCATTAAATTATCTGATTATTGTCAACAGCAATAATTTAATATCTTGTGCTTTATAGGATTTTGAGTGGTCTCTGTTCTGTCTTGTGTGGCTCGTTAGTTTGATGTATACAATTAGCTAGGGAAGGCTAAAGTTACAGGGTTAAAGTCAATGCAAATATACAAATGTTAAAACCACTATAGGAGAGACTTTATGTAAAGTGACTGATAAAAGGACCACGTTATTAACATTATGCTTTTAACCCTTTAGGGACCAAGGACGGTAGAGTTACGTCTACTCTGTGTGGCTGCTTGCTGATGATAGAACGTAACGCTAACGTCCTTGAAGTCCCGCCGCTCCCGATGCAACCGAACGCAATGAAGAGGAGAGATTAAGCTGACATCTCCCCTCACTGATCAGGACAGCCATGGCAATTGGCTCCTGATCAAGTGATCACTACGATCGCCGCCGATCGTAGTGATCACTGAAGCAGCAGCGGCTGAAAAGGAAGAAGAGGATCCTCTTCCCTTCCTGACGTTTCTCCGGCAAGCGTCGCTCCCCCACCACTGTGCCTGGCATCCGTCCTCACTCTGTCGCTAAGTTCCGGGTCCTGGCTTGATGACTTCATTAAGCCAGGACCTGGAAATTAGCGTCCGTGCAAGGCTGCATATCGGGGAGAGAAGAGGTGGGGAGAGCTGCTCATCGCAGGACCCAGGGAGGTGAGTAATGGAGGCTGCCTGCACTGGGGACACTTAGCTATACAGGGGACACCCATGCCTGACTATCTATACAGGGAATACTTATCCCTGGCTATCTAAACTGGGGACACCTAAAACTGCTCTGGTTACTACATACAAGTGATAACATTGCCCAATAATTGGCCAATTAAAATTGGATGTGCGTACAAGGCTTTAGTTGTAGACCCTGAACAAACATGCAGATCAGATGTTTCTGAATGAAGTCTGACTGGACTTGTCGCATGCTCATGTGTTTCTTCCAGATACCACTGCAGCCAAATAGATCAGCAGGACTGCCAGGCAACCGATATTGTTTAAAGGGACTCCGAGGAGTGCCAGAATTTAAAAGAATACACTTACCTGGTGCTTCTTCCAGCTCACCGTAGGCAGTGAGGTCCCGTGGCGTCCTCCTGGCTAGTCTCCTTCAGCCCCCTCGAATGTGGCTATCAGACTGCAGTGGCACTTTGTTTGGCATGAGGAAGTGAGCTAGATCCCACGAAACGCGTTGCCTGTGCTTATTAATAAACATTTCTGCTCAAAGTGAGTTGTCATCTATGAGGTAAGCCACCTCAACCTTTTAGTTTTTAGTGTTATTAACTTTTCTATACCCCACTGGGCGCTTCTTTACTCCCTTCTTTCATATAAAAAGAATGACTGGGTAACATTTTTAAACTTGCTTCCTTACCCACATGATCACTGGTAAGCCTCTGCACTAGTGGCAATGGAAGTGGTAATGGAACTGATGGTGATAGATGTTGCTGGAGTTACCAGCATGGAAGCCATAGAATGGGGTCACGCAGGTCTGGATTTACATCACAGGCGCTTATAGGCACAGATGTCCTGGCACCCTAGACTTCAACCCACCATGAACCTACAAACACCCGCAGAACCGGACCGCAAGTGTGCTGGCTGCCCCAGCTGTCAATTCTTACTTAGTTCCGTTGTCCATCATAGGTGGCTACAGGTGTCCCTCAGTATTAGATAGCTATTCTCAGTATTAAATAGCTAGAGGTGCCCCCGATAAAAGGGAGGTCTGGTCAATGAAATGCCAAGACCTAGATGAGTAACCTCTTATTTACTCGGGACTCTGCATAGGAAAGGCAGGAGGGAGGAGCTTGGGGAAGGGAGTGAGCCACCTTTAAAAGCTCGCTGCAGAGCCATACTACCTACCACACAAATACATTTTTGCTCCCTCATCTTGCCACCAACAGAGCTTTCTGTTGGTGGCATCTTATTTCTGCTGCTACTTTATTTTTTTTATTGTCATTTTTTTATACAAGAGGCAATTTTTCTTTATATTTTACAACTGCCCCTCCCTCCCTCCCCCTGGAGAGCCAATCAACGTGATCGGCTCTCATAGGCATCAGCCTATGAGAGGCTATCACATTCAGAGCCTCTCGAGAGGACAGCTCAGTGACAGAGCTGTCCCCTTTGAAGTTTAGAGGGTTGCAGCCAGCACGCAGTACACAGTTGTATAAAACAAAAGTCAGTTTATTTGCAGCAGTTACATAAACCGCTAAAGGCTCCCTGCACAATGCAAATCCGTTTTGCGATTCCGATTCGGTTTCCGATTCCAATTTGCAATTCTGATTTTCCCTGAATGCAGTCAACAGAAAAATGGAGGAAAAAACGCAGCATGCAGTAACAATTAAAAATTGGAATAGGATGTAAAAAACGATTAAAAATCGGAATCGCATGCAGTGTGCAGGGAGCCTCAGTCCAGCATAAAGTGGAAAGTAAATGGCAAGCTTACTTCAGCTTTGTAGTCCATAGCATTAGTAACAGTCCAGCTTATTAAAATATAGTTACCCGTATTTTTCGCCGTTTAAGACGCTCCGGAATATAAGACGCACCTAGATTTAGAGGCAAAAAATATATAAACTAAACCTGGTGCATCCATATTTCAGAAGCGTCTTGTACATGACCTCCCCCAAATGTTGTCCTCCTGTGTTCCTCATGTGTCCTCCTATGTCCCCATGTCTCCTCCTGTATCCCCATGTCTCCCCGTGTGTCCTCCTGTCACCCCCATGTCTCCTCTAAGGGTCCTCCTGTCACCCCCATGTGTCCTCCTGTCTCCCCCAAGGGTACTCCTGTCACCCCCAAGTGTCCTCCTGTCTCCCCTATGTGTCCTCCTGTTAACCCACCATGTGTCATCCTGTCACCTCTATGTGTCCTCCTGTCACCGCATCATGTGTCCTCCTGTCACCCCACCATGTGTCCTCATGTCACCCCACCATGTGTCCTCATGTCACCCCATGTGTCATGTCTCCCCCAGTGCCTCCAGTCTCCTTCATGAGTGCATTGGTGGCAATCTCTCCCCTCTTGCCTCTCCCCCTCCTCTTTCTGTCTCTGGGTCCCCCGCCCGTGTGAACAGCGGTAGCGGCAACAGGTTACCTCCTTCATCTTGCACTAGAGGTAGCCACACAGCGAAGCCAAATGTCTTCAATTGCTGCGGGCAAGATGGAGGAGGTAAGCTGTTGCCGCTACCGCTGTTCACACAGGCGGGGGACCCAGAGACAGACAATGGAGGGGGGAGAGGCAAGAAGGGGGAGACAGCCACAGATGCACACAGGCAGGGAATCCCCAATGGCGGCTGGTCGGCGGTTTGTATCGGCGGACGGTCGGAAGTCGGGGATTCCCTGCCTTTGCCGTATAAGACGCAGGGACTTTTTCTCCCCATTTTTGGGGGAGAAAAAGTGCGTCTTATACGGCGGAAAATACGGTAGTTTTCTTAAGCCAAAGCCATACAAACAGCAGTCCAAAGTATGGTTTGGATTTCAGCAATGTTTCCACACAGACTTGTCTGGAGCTCAGCAGCACACATGCTCCTCCACATCCACTCCACACTGACTGTATGTGAGCTGCTTCCTGATATGCAAATGTGGTAGAGCTTCCCTTCAGCTCTACAGAAAACCAGGTGTGCACCAGGGTGGAATGGGAAGGCCCGCGCTTCCTTCCCTCGCATTCCAGGAGTCCGGCCCTGGGAAAAAAAAACAATAAAGGCAGCAACTGGCTTGCTGCCAAACAATTCCCGGACTCCCTTCCAGGTACACATCTTGTTTTTAAAGGGACCACTGTCCAAATAACGGAGAAATATACCTCCCGTCCAGCACCCAGCCTCGATGACCCCTACAACCTATACAATGTTGCAGGAGATTGCAGTGCTGCATGAGAAAATAACGGCTGATTTCAGTCGTTACACAGCCTGTCAATCAGCTGAACACGGAGCTCCGCTCCGTGTCACGGCAGGGCACGATCATGCAAGTGCGCGCATTTCTTGCAAATCTCAGCCCACCGCTCTAGACGCCTTTCGCTGTTAGGCGGTCCTGGGGCTGTCACCTTCCCGACACCTATTGGCGTTAGGCAGTCAGGAAGGAGTTAATGACTGATAAGGCTGCATTAGAAAATTAAACTAAAACTATTAACCTCTCAAATACATTGAAAACACAATAGTTTGTGCTCAATACTTAGAATAGTGTAACTTAACCACTTTAGGATCTCTGGTACGGATATCTACGCCCCCTTAAACTTCACCTGCAGATCAGGGGGGTAGATATGCGTACTGCTATGTTACCGTTGCGTTCACAATCCCAGAGCTGTTTTCCGTCGATCCACTGTCGCAGCCCCCTCCATCTGTAATCAGGTTGTGAGAATCTTTTTATTCTCAATCCTGATCACCGTTCCCGTGTCTCCAGAGAGCTTGAAAACGTCACGCAAGCTCTCAGACCCGACACTTCCACGTTCTTCTGTGTTCTATTAATACAAACACGGTCTCAGTAGCACCATTTTGTGGTCAAAAAGTAAGATACACCTAATTATACCAGTTTTACATAGAAAATGTATTATTATTATTTTTTTATTTTATTACTTTTAACCCCTTCCAACCCTGCCCCACAGTTACAGAGATAAAACACTTGTTAAAAAGAAAATGAAAAAAGTTACTTCATTAAACATTTTTTTATACATAAATGGTTACCTTATGGACTTTTCTAATATGGGTGTCATGAGAGTATATCACTGTTAATTTTGCAAAAAAAAGTCTTGTAAAAAGTGAAATCGTATTAAAAATTCCTGAATGGAAAAATGCTCCTTTATTTCCAGATTAAATATCAATATACGTTGTACTAGGGATACAATTTAAACGTTGTAATAACCGGGACAAATGGGCAAATAAAACATGTGGGTTTTATGTATCAAAGTACATTTTATTTTAAAACTATAATGGCTGAAAACTGAGAAATAATCATTTCTTTTCTTTTTTTCCTTATTGTTCAATTTACAATGCATATAAAATAAAATCATTCATAGCAAAAACTACCACCCAAAGAAAGCCTAATTTGTGGTGAAAAAAACAATATATAGATCATTTCAGTGTGATAAGTAACAATAAAGTTATTGCTGAATGAATGGGAGGAGCACTGAAATGTGAAAGTTGTTTTGGTGTTCAAGGCTGCTTTCACAGTGCGACGTTAAAGTCGCACGTTATAAAAAGGAATAACGCAGACTAACGCACAGCAATACAAAGTATGTGCCACATTCACAGTGCTCATGTTGCGTTGTGTGTTACGTGTAGCAACATTTAGAAAGTGCTGCATGCTGTGCGTCATATGCATTATTAGCTACGTTGGACTTTTTGCACATGCTCAGTAATGTTTTTGATTTTTTTTTTAAATGTGACGCATGCACCGTTTTCGTTCTATCAATATGCGCCGAAAACGGTGCATCAAGAGACGCATAACGCAGTTCAATATAACGTCCAACTTCAAAACTAACATGCGTTGCGTTAGGGGCACGTTGTTCGACCTTAACGTCGCATCAAACGCAACGTCCCACTGTGAAAGAGCCCTAAGGGAAAAAAAATCTGTGATCCTGAAGTGGTTAATATCTAAAGGGGGGAGGGGGTTTACTGTAGTTCTACTTTAATGTTTTTATTTTGAATACAGTTTTCCTTGGAATTGGAATAGTGTAATGGATAGCGGAGATGCCGCCGCGGAGACGGGCGGCATGGCGGCCATCTCCGCGTATCAGCCGGCGGCATCGGCCGCGCAGTTACATGTTGGTGCTCTGCCTGGTCCTTCTATTACACATAGATTGAGGGCTACGCGCACGCGCACCGGGACCTTTATGCGAATAGAAGGGAAGACAGCTGATCTGTCAGGTCAGCTGACTCCAAAAGCTATCTTGGATTGGCTGAGTGACTGGGGCGGCGCTGCGGAGCTGCTATGTATATATAGTGGTAGTCTGTCAGTTGCTCGTTGTCTGCTGTTGCAAATGCTAACGTGTGAGCGCTCAGACCTAGTCAGATCCCAAAGTGTGCTAGAACCAGCCGGAGCTGGGAGATTCTGTTGATAACTTAAAGTACTAATTCATTGTATTATCTGTTATGACCTTCTGCTTCCATTGACTATTCTCCTGCTTACTGACTCTGTACCTCTGCTCACCTGATTCATGTTGCCGACCCTGCCTGAACCTGACACTGAATAAGTCTTCTGTCTTCGTACCTTATCTGTCCGTACGTTGCCTACTCTGCTTGTCTGACCTTTCTTACCTCACCAGTGGGCCTAGCCACGTTGCGAGGGATCTGTGGCATTTCACCTGCTCCTCAGGTGAAGCCCAACTGCAGCACTGTCTGTAACACCTGCTCCTCAGGTGTCCCTTGGCTGCAGTGTAGTCTTAATCGCCTGCTCCTCAGGTGATCAGCCTTAGCAGCACTGTCTGTAACACCTGCTCCTCAGGTGTCCGCTAGTTGCAGTATAGTCTTAATCGCCTGCTTCTCAGGTAATCATCCTTGCAGCACAGTCAGTGGTTCCTGCTCCTCAGGTGTCCACTGGCTGCAGTATAGTCTTAATCGCCTGCTCCTCAGGTGATCATCCTTGCAGCACAGTCAGTGGTCCTTGCTTCTCAGGTGTCCACTGGCTGCAGTACAGTCTGTATCACCTGCTCCTCAGGTGATCATTGGCTGCATTACAGTCTGTATCACCTGCTCCTCAGGCGATCGTTGGCTGCAGTACTGTCTGAGTCACCCGCTCCTCGGGAGATCTCCTCTTACTCATTACTGTTGCACCAAACACTATATCACATTGGTTGTCCTGTGTCTGGCTATACTAGCATTATTGGTGATTCTGCTACACCACATAATCAGGTATAGCATCTGTATTATTGATGATACTGCAGATCACCAATATTTAGAAAATCTGTTTTGCTGACACCAATCGTTACAAATAGCTAGACTGATAGATAGCTAGACACACCACCTAGGGTGCTAAAGCTTGAGCACTACTTCAGTATTGCACTTTGATATTTTTGACATAGCAGTAGCAGTACAGGACTGAAGTGGTTAATATCCAATAAAATGTTTGTTTCTTTCTAGCAGACCATTTCTCAGCAGTAGACCTAATCATACAAGTTTTTTTTCTGAAATAATATTATATTTATATCTGATTACAGTTGATGTCTAATAATGTCTCACAGCTCCATCTTTGTTATAAGATCTCTTTATGAAAGAATTCTTTGTAGAAATGCTGATGTTTTTATTACAAAGTTATGCAGGTCCACTATCAGGATAGGTTGTTTAACTTACTTAGCGCAGAATAAAGTGTTATTTTGCAAGATTTAGGCTGTACTTATTGTAGGACCCCACTGCCAAAAAAGACATAACTGTTCTTTGTCTAATATTTAATATATAACTCAGTGTTAAATGTAGGTGAACTGATTAGTAATTCTGTAGAAATCATCTTATTGCAATTGGATCCTGCTCGATTTGGCCACATTGCACTTTTTTGGCATGGAGGCACATTGATATGCTCCTAGATACATTTTTCAAGCAGAACACATCTCCTTGTGTGTCATGCTTTTGTAACTACTGGTCTTAGGTATGTAATTAGTGTTAAAGGGGAACTTCAGCCTAAACAAACATACTGTCATTAAAGGGACTCCGAGCAGTGCAGTAACTATGGAAAGATGCATACTATTTTGAAGCTCTCTTTCTCCTCTTTCCATTGATATATAAACAGCCACCCTACGCCTTTTAGTTTTCGTTTTTTTTGTGATCAAAATTGCGGCTGCCTTCTTGGATTCCTTATTCAGCATTGTATTATGCAGGACGACACTTTCCCCAGTGTCGGCAGCTCCATTCAGTGCAATGCAATGAAATACAAGGAACCCAGGGCGATATACTTACAAACATCATGCCGGTAGGTGTGAGGATATAATTAATTAGTTGTGGGTATGCTTAAAGGCATACCCACAGGCACAGCTCGGAGTCCCTTTAAGTTACAATACATTAGTTATATTAATTAAAATAGATAGGTAGTATAATCTCTTACCCAACCTGTTTTAAAAGAACAGGCAAATGTTTGTGATTTCATGGGAGCAGCCATCTTTTTGGTTGAAAGAAGGTGACAGGGAGCATGAGACACAGTTCCAACTGTCCTGTGTCCTGATCACCCCCTTCCAGCTGCGCGCTAGGCTTCAAATCTCAAATTCAAAATAAAAAAAATTTGCGCCAAAATAGCAGCAGGAAAACAACATCATCAGAAATCCTATCATGCTTTGCATGGCATCAGGGGAAAAATGCCCGGGCAGTTTTCTTCTGTGCAGCTAAAAATGAGGTTTGGGTAAGAAAAATAAAGTTCTGATGTTGTGAAACTGTTAAAGAAATGCCAAGCCTTTTCAGTGCTGCTGAGTAGATTTTTAGTCTGGAGGTTCACTTTAAACAAACATCCCAAATTTCAGTTGTTAGATTTTGAAAGACTAAAGCCAAAACTGGTTTAGCTATGAATTTAATTTTCATTAATTTCAGGGTCGTGCTATTGGAAATCTACGTCATGTTTGTGGATGTTAGTTGCTGACATGACATAGATTTTCATTGTAGCGACTGGTCTCTTTGCCATCGCCATTGCTATGTAAATCCATGATAACAAAATATCCTCCTATATTTTACCTGCTCCAGTGTAAAAAGATTACAGCAGATAGCACAAACAGTTTGCCTGGCAGACAGGAGTCCGGATGGCAGCCTGATACAGTCCTGATGCAAACGGACCGGATCCGGATCGGAACCGTACGCAAGTGTGAACGGGGCCTTAGCCTTGTTGTGCTGGGTGGTCAGAAAGTATGACACCCCCCCCCCCCCCCCCCCCCAGCAGTACAGGATTAGTATTGCTCTGTAAAATCAATAGGCACTGCACACCAGAAGTTATGGATAAATCTAGCTTTCGGGGACATAAAGGAATGATTTGCATATTCACTAGTGATGCTTCATGGTATCTCTTTCTTGTTCACATTAAGCTAAAGAATTGCAAATACCTTCTTAAAAAGAAAATACATTTAACATTGGTTTTACTAAGGGGGATGTTTGGTTCCTTTTGGTCCTTTAATATATGTCCTTTAGTATATTTGAGTGGCTTTGACTCACCATTACCTTTCAAGGTATTATGTAACATCTAAAGAGAAGTAAGAGATTACTTATGTTTACAAGGACATGCAATTGTGCATAATTAGTAAGTAAATATGTGTACATACAAATGTGTGCCACATGTAATGATTGTCTGAGCGTGTAATGACTGCATGAGTTAATGTCGGAGTGGCAAGTGCAATGAAGTAATTATAATTGTTAACAACAGTTATGTAAATATTATGGCACGCTGTTATCTCATTGCCATGTAAGATGCAGTAAAAATACCTGCTTTAAGGGGAACCTGGATCAGCATAAATCTGAGGTGTTTTACTTACCTAGGGCTTCCTCCAGTCTTCCGCAGTCCATTAGGTTACTTGGCGTCCCCTGGGTCCCCTCTGTTCTCCCATTGGCAACTCTGTGACATTTACCACCTGAACGCAGATCATGGCAACTGCGCATGCATGGTCCAGTCCACGCACCCCTCTTGATTGTGCTTGATTGTGCTCCCTTCATTGGGAGCATTCTGTGCATATGGGGTTCTTTCTTTCAAGTATCACACAAGCGCAGAGCGCAATGGGCAGAGTGCAAGGAAATTGTCAGTCTGCCAGCAGATTTTTTGTCCAACAGGTGGTGAGATAACATCTACAGCAAGCTCTATTGAATGTCATGTGGTCAATCTTGTCTATGTGGAGGAACGGTATTGTGGCTTGAGCTGCTGACATTGAATGCTGGGACTAATCTGATTGTCCATATCTTAATTGAATAAGGGTTGTGCATAGGCATCTCGAACCCAAAAAATATTTCTCTCCAACCCTCTAGCGATATGACCTAACAAAAGAAAATGTATACAGCATATTGCCGCTACCAAAATAAATTTTGCTTCACCAAGAAACAGTTTATTTGTGCAAGATGGTTACAAGCATAGTGTTGTGCGCTAGTGTATTATAAGTCATATTTTATAACATATTGGCCCTTATTCACTTTTTTCTTAGGAGACCATTTTCATCTTCTGTTTAAAATAACTTTTAAGCACTTTGCAATTGAAAAAGTACCAAAACATGGGTAAAAAAGTAATATCAAAATGATTCTGAGTATGCATATTTGCCGCCGTCTAAGACGCTCTGGAATATAAGACGCACCTAGGTTTAGAGGGCAAAGACCAGGGAAACAATATATATACTAAACTTGGTGTGTCCATGTTCCAGGAGCGTCTTGTACATGTTCTCCTCCTCATGTCCCCCATGTCTCCCCCTGTGTCCTCCATATGTGTCTACCATGTGTCCTCCTGTGTCCCCCATTTCTCCCCATGTGTCCTCCTGTATTCCCGTGTGTCCTCCTGTATCCCCCATGTGTCCTCCTGTGTCCCAATATCTCCTCCATGTGTCCCCTTATGTCCCAGTGTGTGCCCGGCTCTCCCTGTGTGCCTCCACTCCCTCCCCATGTCTCCTGACACCCCTGTGTGTAGTGGTAGCTGGCTTACCTAATCCATGGCACCAGAAGGGATTGCAGACATCCATCTCCTCTGTGTGGCTTGCTCTAGTGACAGGCTTGTATTGATCGCGTCATCAGTACAAGCCCATCACTAGAGCAAGCTGCACGGAGGAAACTGATGTCTGCAATCTCCATGGGCGCCATGTAAACCAGCTACCGCTACACACATGGGGGGCCAGGAGAAACAAGGGGGAGGGAGCAGAGGCACGTGGGGGGAGCAGACACTCAGGCAGGGAATCCCCGACGTGGCAGCGGGTTGTATCCGTGGGCGATCATAATTCTGGGATTCCCTGCCTTTGCTGTATAAGATGAAGGGACTTTTTCTCCCCATCTTTTGAGGAGAAAAGGTACATCTTATACTGTGGAAAATACTGTATTTTCTTGCTTTCTGGTGGTTTAAAAGTCATTTAATTTATAAGGTGTGAAAATGTCACCTAGGAGAAAAAGTGAATTGCCTAAGAGTCATTGGGCCCGATCCATCCTTTTTCTCCTAGGCGATATTTTCACACCTTGGAGTTGATTCACAAAAGCGTAATAACTGCTATCACAGCAGTTATCTGTGCTCTTTTCGATCACATGCGTGCTTCACATGCACAAACATTCGTTTATCACGTGGAGTAATGCTTTGTGCGCGCAAAACGCAATGCGCGGCAGCTCGCGTGATAGCAGTTATCACACTTTTGTGAATCGAATCCCTTATCAATAACATGTCGTTTAAGCCACCAGCCATCAAGAAAATACTCTAAATAATTTTGATATTACTTTTTCACCTACTTTTGGTACTTTTTCAGCTGCAGAATGCTGAAAACCAAAATTAGCTTACCTGGTAATGCTGTTTTTAATAACCCTCCAGGACAGGTGCTACATATGAGATTTAGGCCCGCCCCCAACAGGAAACACAAAGATCTAGCTCTCTATAAGTTCCACCTCTAATCTCTACCTGCCAGTCTGTTCCAATTAACTGTTCCGATAGAATACTTTAAACTCCACATATTAATAACACTCTAACCATTTACTCCTTATTGGTCATGTTTACAACATATAGATAGTTATACCTTCATAAATTTAGGGTGGGTCACCTGTCCTGGAGGGTTATTAAAAACAGCATTACCAGGTAAGCTAATTTTGGTTTTTTCAAATAACCCTCCAGGACAGGTGCTACATATGAGATGATATGCAATAAATAACACTAACCTTAGGGAGGGATCACAGCCTGAAGAACTTTTCTTCCAAAAGTCTGTTCTTCCGCTGCTAGTAGATCCAGTCTGTAGTGTCTGATGAAGATGTTCACTGTCTTCCATGTCGCTGCCTTGCAGATATCGGTTGCCGTTGCTCCAGCTTTGTAGGCCCAGGAGGTTGCAACTGACCTAGCTGAGTGTGCTGTTATCTCTTTTGGACATGGAACTCCTTTAAGTTTATAAGCTTCATTAATACAGGCTTTAATCCATCTTGCTATAGATGCCTTGGACATGCCTTCACCCTTCGTTGCTCCCATAAAGTTAACAAATAGTGCTGTAGATTTCCTAAAGTCTTTTACTCTATCTAGGTAAAAAAGTAAACATCTCCTAACATCTAACTTATGCCACCTAACTTCCCTAGGATCCGTGGCATTTTTGCAAAAGGATGGCAATATGATTTCCTGCATCCTATTGGATAGGGTAGCTACTTTTAGTAAAAATTCACTTGTTGTTTTCAAAACTACCCTGTCCTGGAGAACTAAACAAAATGGTTCTACCGAACTTAGAGCTTCCAGCTCACTTATCCTCCTCGCTGAGGTAATTGCTATCAAAAAAATTGTCTTCATTGTTAATAATCTTAACGAAATATCCCTTAATGGTTCAAACACATCACTCATTAACATATTCAAAACTAAAGTTAAGTCCCATCTGGGATACGAACGTTTCCATACCGGCCTGGAACGTTCTACTGATTTGAAAAATCTTACAACTAAAGGTTCTAAGGCTAACCGCCTATTAAGAAAAACCGAAAGGGCTGCAACCTGCACTTTCAAGGTACTTAGCGCCAGCTTTTTTTTTTTTTTTTCTATTCCATCTTGCAAGAATTCCAGAACTGTGGCCAGTCTATTGGATCTTAGACCTTTATCCTTCTTCCAACTACAAAAAGTTTTCCAATATTTTGAGTAGATTGCCCTCGTCACATTCTTTCTACTGTTAAGTATAGTCTCTGTGACCCTGTCAGATAGACCTCTTCTTTTCAAGATTTGCCCCTCAGAAACCACGCTGTCAGCTGAAGATTGGGAATCTGAGTCCGCTCTCCTTCTTTTCTGAGGATGTTGAGTCTGTTTTTCAACTGTACTGGTTTGTCCACCAACATCGATTTTATCATCGGGAACCAGATACGTTTTGGCCAGTTTGGAGCAATCAATATCAGATACATTGCTGTTGATTTTAGCTTCTGTAACAGTATTGGTAATAGAGGTATTGGGGGGAAAGCATATGCCATGTGAAAGTCCCATCTCTGGGCCAACGCATCTACCCCTAAAGCACCTCTTGGGTCTAGCGAGAAAAACTGATTGCAGTGAGTATTCTCCCAGTTGGCAAACAAATCTATTTGTGGATGGCCCCATCTCTGTGTCAGCTCTTTGAATATTTTTGGACTTAGACTTAGTTCTGAATTTGACAGTTTCTTTCTGCTCAGGAGATCTGCCATAGTATTTAGCGAACCCTTGAGATGTACCGCTGAGATTGACTGTAGATTTTGTTCTGCCCAGTTCAATATCTCCAG
Source organism: Hyperolius riggenbachi (assembly GCF_040937935.1). NCBI lineage: Eukaryota > Metazoa > Chordata > Amphibia > Anura > Hyperoliidae > Hyperolius > Hyperolius riggenbachi. Next base: position 180,139,309 of record NC_090656.1, on the reverse strand, counting down.
TACTAGTGTTAGGAGTGGTTCCGATTTCGTGCCCCCCTGTTTGTTTAAATACATTACTACTGTAATGTTGTCTGACCGGATTTGGAGATGGTGACCTCTTATTCTGTCTACTGTTTGAGTCAGTGCCTCCTTTACTGCCCGTAATTCTCGAAAGTTGGATGATTGCGTCATCACTTCCCTTGACCAGATGCCCTGTAAACATATGCCTTCTATGTGGGCCCCCCAACCTGTGAGGCTGGCATCTGTCGTTAGTACTTTTGTTACTGGACACCTCCATAGACGACCACTTGTTAAATTGTCCTCCTGTAGCCACCAATTTAGGGACTGCTTGACAACTGTTGGCATCGAAAGAGTCCGATCCAGATCTGACTGGACTCCCTTCCAATTCTGCAGCAACCACTGCTGTAGTGGTCTTATATGCATCAGTGCCCAATATACTGCTGGAGCTGTGGAGGTTAAAAAGCCAATCAGCCTCATCACAAGTCTTATAGTTGTACTTTTTTCTCCCTGACACTGATGTATCAAAGTCTGGAGCTTTATTACCTTGTCCTGTGGCAGATATAATCTCTGAGACAGTGAATCTACTCTGAATCCTAAAAATTGGATTTCTTGCGTTGGAATCAGATTTGATTTTTGTCGATTCACTAGCCACCCCGTCTGTTCTAAGAGCTCCATTACTGAACTCTTGTGGTCCTCCAGTTTGTGTATACTGTCGGCCACTACCAGCAAATCGTCCAGATAGGGTATTATCAGGATGCCCTTCAGATGTAAAGCCCCCACTATCTCCGCCATTACTTTTGTAAATATTCTGGGTGCTGAAGAGATACCGAATGGGAGACAGCAAAATTGAAAATGTTCTAGACCTGAACTTGTCTTTACAGAAAACCGAAGGAAAGCTTGAGATTCTTTTCTTATTGGGATATGCCAATAGGCATCTGTTAGATCGATATTGATCATAAAACAGCCTGGAGATAGAAGGTTTCGCATCGTAAAGACTGTCTCCATTCGGAATCTCTCGTACCTTATATAAGGGTTCAGAGGTTTTAGGTTTAGTATCAGCCGATACTTCCCCGTGGGCTTTTTTACCAAAAAAATTCTTGAATAGAACCCTTGTTTCTCCTGATCTACTGGGACCTTGCATACTACTTCTCTTGCCAGCATATCCTGTACTATTTGTAACATAGCGTTTTTTTTCCTCTGGCACTCTGGGGGACTGAGTCATTAAAAATCGTTTGGGAGGAGATCTTGAAAATTGGATCTTGTACCCGTTTTCTATTAGGTCTAGAATGAACTTGTTCTTTGTCATTTCCTTCCAACCCAATAGAAATGTCTTTAATCTTCCTCCCACCTTGCTGGCGTCATGGTTTATCCTTACTTTCCGTTGTTCTAAACAACGGATTTTTCTTGGGGAACCCCCTATTGTTTGCCCAAGGCTTACGTCTCTGCTGTTCTCTGCCTTGTGTTTGTCTTCTCCGAAAAAAAGGTTTCTTTTTAGGCTCAAATTTCCGTTTCTTGGGAAAAGTTGTCTTTTTACTGGCTGTACGCTCTAACACCTCCTGCAGTTGTGGCCCAAACAGTAAATCCCCAGAAAAAGGAACTTTCCCTAAAGGCCTTAAAAGTTTCCACCATCTCTTGGCGCATTGTAAACATAAAGTCTTTACAGGAAGCAGTGTTATCTTCATTAATAATACTTGATATACATTTTTGGCATGATGCTTTCGGCCAGTGTAGTTGTAGAGGTTTATTACATAAAATGCAACTCCTGGGCCTATCAGAGCTATCAGACTCCATAGCATCCTGGAAAACATACAAATAATGCAATCAATACCGGATTCTACTCAATGTTCCATACATGAGAATATTATATTGATAAATATCCAGCTGAATCAGCCACTATTTTACTAAGTCACAGAGATGAATAAGACCATCATGGTCAAAACATATCTAAGTCTGGATTACTGCATAATAACCCTTAATACATTGTGGCCAATAAGTGAACAAATGATTAAGTCTGTCTAGCTCTAAGGTAACATGCTATTATCTTACCCGAAAACATGTGTTTAAATAGCATAATAATAACCCCCAATAACAGGGTATGCAGCAATGAATCAAAAACTGCCGTTTATCAGGTATGCACATATACTTGCTTCCCTGCTCAGACCACCAGATCAGACAGCGGCAAATAATATCAGCCATCATCCGCATGTCAGACCTCCATGATCCAGCCAGCAACATCAGACCTCGCAGATCAGACGGGCGCTTGTCCTCCGACTCTGCCCCACTTACCTGATCTGCCGTCTTCTGTTTCGCGTCCATCTCCTCCAAGAACGCCACCGCATGTGGAGATGGACGCCGCGACCTCTAAACAGGCGCCCGACCCGGATCCGGAAGTGACGTCACCGGACGTGACATCACCGTGAGGGCGGAAGTTCCACATCCACAGCGCTAATGCCCTCGCCTCCGCCTGGACACGCTGCAATGCTCACCGCTCCTTCCCGAGGCCACCATTCCGCCTCCGCTTGGTGTTAGCCTCTTCCGTCGGGCGTATGGCCTCCGCCTTAGCTGTCTCCAAAGTCGCTCCCCTGGCTGCCGTGCACCTGCCGACTCCACCAAAGGCTTCCACAACCGTGGATACAGGTAACCTCCGACCAAACCAGGATAGGGCTACCCCACATACTAGTTCTTAGATGGCCTCAGCACTGCCTGGCTGCTGACCACCTTCCCTAGCTAGAGAGCTAGGTGTTCCCCGGAACAGGAAACACAAAGAACTGGCAGGTAGAGATTAGAGGTGGAACTTATAGAGAGCTAGATCTTTGTGTTTCCTGTTGGGGGCGGGCCTAAATCTCATATGTAGCACCTGTCCTGGAGGGTTATTTGAAAAAAGTTAGTTTAAACAGAAGATGAAAAATATATCCTGGGAGAAAATTAGGAGAACAAGTGATTTGGATCAGGCTCATTGGCTTGTTTCAAAACAAAAGAGAGAACCCAGATAGCTCATGGTGACCAAGAATCATTAACCCCCCCTTGGCGTTCTGATTCTTTCCGGAATTTAGGGTCTAAAAGCGGTGCAATTTTTTGCACCCTTTCAGGCCCTAAAACCTAGAAAAAATCATGCTGCCAGGGAGATCTGCAGCAGCCCAGCAATCACTCACCTCCCTGGCTCCAGCGCCACAGTTAAGCCTCCATCCTCCAGTTGGCGCTGCAACTCTAAAGAGAAATTGCTGGCTGTCGTCATGACAGCGATCCCACCAGCAGGAAGCAGAGCCGTGGAAAAGAGGAAGAAGAAGAGGCAAAAGAGGAGATAAAACGGCGTCAGACACTCACCAAATACGCCGGTATTTCCAAGACGGGAGGCCGGACCGCGCCATGCTGTCCAAGATGGCGCAGGACAGAGACACACAGCGCTCGGGGCGGGAGGAAGAATCCCCGGAGATAGAAGCTCCCCGGCTCTCTCAAGTGTGAACAAGAGGACAGAACAGCAGAAAACAGCTGTACCACACAGACTCCGAAGATGAGGGATCCGATCTACGATCAGAGGTGGGTGACTGTACACGCAAACTAGCAGCACGCCAGTCAGCTTCCCCGCACCACTCCAAAGGCCCCTACATGGACGCCGAGCTAAGGGACTACATATTTGGCCTACCTACTCTAAAAGACCTAGATTCTTTTGCCTCACGGCTAGAGAAGTCATTTCGCCGTGAGTTTGACGACTTGCACAAGGACATGGTCAGCATGGGCCAGAGAGTAGCCTCCTTGGAGGATAGAGAAGAAACCTCCCTGACAGCAATGGCGGCAATACGCAATTGCACTAAGGCCCAAGACTTAGACCTAGAAACACTGAAGACGCAACTAGACGATTACGAGAACAGAGCAAGGAGGAATAATATAAGAATCAGGGGCCTCCCCGAAGCCACAGGACAAGAAGAACTACGCCCAACGGTCACAGACATTTTCAATGTAATCTTAGAGAAACCTGCACAAAGCCCTATCGACATAGAGAGGGTACACAGAGCACTCCTTCCTAAGAACTCGGACCCTCAAAAACCAAGAGACATCATATGCAAACTTCTGCGCTTCACAGACGTAGAAAATATATTCAAGAAGATGAGAGATAGAGATGAGCTGGACTTCGACGGAGCTAAGATTACCTTATTTCCTGATCTATCAAAACGCACGCTTCTACAAAGAAAGGCCGTTAAACCCCTATTGGAAGAGATTAAAAAGGCCGGAGGCTCATACAAGTGGGGTCACCCCTTTGCATTAATCGCACACGTGGAAGGGAGATCAGCTACACTGCGCACAAAAGATGATTTAGACGAGTTTATTAAAAAGTTGGATTTATCAGACACAGACTTTGAGGACTGGCGCGAAATCTCAAAACTACCTCCCCTTCCCCAAAGAGAGAAATGACGCACACCTTCCGCTCAGAAGAGAAAGGGCACCCCGGCACAAACCCCACGTTGAAGCATATCAGAAGGCCCCACAATTCCTGATTTCGCTGGTGGAGTAGTGACCTGTTACATATGACACCAGGCACTCTCTGCGAGCATCAGGTAGTCCCTCCTCGCTACACAAAAAAGAGTCAGAGACGCTCTTCTCCCAAAGAAACGAACTTTGATCCTTCAACTACCCTTACTTGGGAACTCTTAGCCTTCCCTTGTGAAATTTAACCCAGTGTGTCAACATGCTCTTGAGTGCCGGCTAACTACCATGCAGCCCATATACCCCCATGGGGTTCCCGTAGACATACAGGAAATGTTGAGCTATGAGTTCACTGGTATTCATAGGTTTGTTATTCATTATACTGTTATAAAATGTTTGTTTGTAAATCGAAGTCATGTAAGTGATAGACCTTCACATGCTCCAGATGTCAGGAGGTAAACTGAAGATATTGTCCTATAATGTCAGAGGCCTAGGGTCCCCAACAAAGAGGAGCAAATTATGGCTGGAATTGAAACAAATACGCCCCCATGTGGTTATGTTGCAGGAAACATATTTCAAAAAAGACTATCCACCACGCCTCCCCCTGAACCAATACGATAGATGGTTTCTGGGCTCCTCTCCGATCCGAAGAGCCAGGGGTGTGGCCATCGCACTTAGTAAAGATTGCCCAATCAAAATTACAGATACCCTTATTGATGATATGGGAAGATACGTAATGTTAAAAGGGGAACACGAGGGGAAAAATACACCTTTGTCAATATCTACTCCCCAAATATTAAGCAAGCAGGCTTCCTTTCTAAGGTGCTTAACAAGCTATCCACTTTTAAGGAAGGTTGCTTGGTTATGGGCGGATCACAACCTGGTTACTAACCCAGCCATGGACTCCTCCACTGGGAAAACAACGACGCAGGGGTCTTTAATTCAAAGATACTCACAATTATTACGCTCTTCCCATCTCATAGATGGCTGGCGATACCTATTCCCCCTAGACAAAACTTATTCTTATTATTCTCAGGTACACAAACTATATACCAGGATCGATAGAATCTACATTGACCAATATTACCTAGGCGCCCTCAAATCAGCAAAAATTGAACCCTTAACTATTTCAGACCATTCTGCTGTTTGGATATCAATAGATCCGGGAAACATCCCAGGTTCCCAGAGACATTGGCGACTGAATGAATATTTATTAGAAGATATGGAAGTATCCCAAAAAAATAGCTAACACACTAAAACATTTTTTTAAGGAGAACTATACAGAGGGAATGCAAGATGGGATTGTATGGGAGAGCCATAAGGCAGTGATTAGAGGAGAATTGATAGCAATAGGGGCCCGGAAAAAGAAGGAAGAAATAGCTTGGATAAAACACCTACTAGATAACCTAGAAACACTAGAATTAGAACACAAAAAGCAGAGCTCAGGAGACAGAGCCAAACTTGTAGCAGAAGCTAAAACCAAACTTCTAAAAGCAATGGAGGATAAGATTAAAAGACAACAACGGCTCTGGATCGCTAGGGCATTTGAATATGGGAACAAAAGTGGGAAACAGCTAGCAAGGGCAATAGCAAAAAAAAGAGAGTGAACTTTTGTACACCAAGTAAGAGATGGGAAAAGACAACTGGAAATGCACTCACAAAAGATAGCAGAAATTTTTAGAACCTATTACTCTAAATTATACAATATCAAAGAGCAATCCTCTCAGTCAGACTCAGATTCTCTCCAACGTAAAATAAAACAATATACGCAAAAGGTACATATGCCGTGCCTGTCTGAGGAAACATGCTCTATGTTAGACCAACCAATTTCAATAGAAGAAATCAGAGAAGTTCTAAATTCTACTCAGAATGGCAAAAGCCCTGGCCCGGATGGGCTAACGAAAAAATATTATAAAACATTCTCATATCTCTTACTTGGCCCCCTTACAAGGTTCTTAAATAACCTAGCGACAGGAGACGCCTTCCCTACCCAAAGTCTAGAGGCCCATATTACGGTCCTTCCAAAGGAAGGCAAAGATCCTGCCTGGTGCCAAAGCTATCGCCCAATCTCTCTCATAAATTTAGACGTCAAACTATTTTCCAAAGCTATCGCGAACAGATTGAGAGATCATATCCCAAATTTAATTAACGTGGATCAGACTGGCTTTGTGAGGGGTAGAGAGGCAAGGGACAACACGAGTAAGGCTCTCAACCTTATACATTGGGCCCACAAGACCAGCTCACCCTTGATGCTATTATCCACAGACGCTGAGAAAGCATTTGATAGGGTGAGCTGGTCATTACAAAAAATCAGATCGCCGGGGTCCTCAACCTCCCAGGCTTCACACACCTGGTCCGCCGGTGCTCAGACACTCAATGGTTCACCACTCCACCCGTATGTTCACAGTAACAAAGAATCGAGGTCGGCACTCCACTGGCGATAATAAACTTGCGTTTATTGGAAAAGTTGCAAACACAACATGTTTCGGGGTCACCCCCTTCCTCAAATTTAATTAACGTGGATCAGACTGGCTTTGTGAGGGGTAGAGAGGCAAGGGACAACACGAGTAAGGCTCTCAACCTTATACATTGGGCCCACAAGACCAGCTCACCCTTGATGCTATTATCCACAGACGCTGAGAAAGCATTTGATAGGGTGAGCTGGTCATTACTCAGAGGGATCATCCAGCACATTGGTCTGAAAAATAACATGGTAAAGTGGATCTTGTCTCTCTACTCCTCCCCCAGTGCCAATGTAAGGGTCAATGGCATTTTGTCTAACCCATTCACAATAGGCAATGGCACCAGGCAGGGTTGCCCTTTATCGCCTCTCTTATTCATCCTGTCACTGGAACCACTGCTACGTAGCATTAGGAGCAACCAAGATATAAAAGGTGCATGGGTTGGAGAAAGGGAATACAAACTGTCAGCTTTCGCAGATGATGTTCTCTTTTATATTTCGGAACCACATATCTCTCTGCCAAATTTGATTCAAGAATTCCAGTCATATAGCCTGCTATCAAACTTCAAAATCAACCTAGCTAAATCAGAGTTTACCACAATCAATCTCCCACAGGACAAAATCTTACAAATTCAACAAAACTTCCCTTTCCCATACAGAGAGAAAGCACTAAAATACTTAGGCATCATGCTACCTAAAGAATTAAAAGATTTGTATGGCCTTAACTTCCAACCCATGCTGGAAACATTAGGCAAAGACCTACAAAGATGGGACAGGGACCAATTCACGTGGTTCGGCCGCATAAATATTTTAAAAATGAATGTGATGCCAAGGATTCTCTTCCTGCTAAATACTATCCCTATCCCACTTCCAAAACAATTTTTCAATAAATTAAAGACCTTATTCATCCAATTCGTGTGGAGGAAACGCCCACCTAGATTAGCCTACTCAGTACTAATAAGAAGTAAACAAACAGGAGGTTTAGGCCTCCCAGACCCGAAGACCTACTACAAAGCGATCGCCCTTAATAGATTACTAGACTGGACATATGAACTTAAAACAAAAGGCTGGGTACTCCTAGAGAAAACATTGGCTGGTAGAGACTTAGCTAAAGCCCAATGGGTACCAAGTATTAAGAGGGGGCTCTCTGACCTATGCCCTACATGGGTCACACATTCTCTTAAAACGATAGACGCAGCCAATAAGAAAGCCAACTGGTACTCACCTATCTCCCTCATGTCGCAGCTAGAAGGATACCCTTTATTTCTACCAGGTTTAGAAAGAGGCTTCTTTGGAACTTGGAAAGGGGAAGGCCTAACAGCTTTAGGCCAATTATGGCAAGGTAATAAGCTTCTAACAATTCAAGAACTCCGAGGAATCCATGGCAGTTTCCCCATGGATTTTTGGAGGTTGAGACAAATTAAAACATGGTGCCAATCACTCAAACTCAATTGTAATGACAATCTACAGGCAGAGCCCTGGGTGGCACTCTTCATTAAAAAATCAAAAATAGAACATGCAGTCTCTGCCCTATACAAGTTTTTAAGAAACCAGGAAGACACCTCCCCTCTACTATACCTAAGGGCATGGGAGAGGGAAATAGGAGAGTTATTAGAAGACTCACAGAAAGCCACTATTATTAATAACACACACGCATCCTCAATTAGCACCAGAATACAGGAATGTAATTTTAAAATTCTAACCAGGTGGTATAAAACGCCAGACAGATTAGCACAGATTTACAAATCCACTGATGATAAATGTTGGAGAGGATGTGGAGAAAGAGGAACACTACTACATATATTTTGGACATGCCCAAAAATAAAAAACTTTTGGAACAGAGTTCTAAATATATGTAGGCGGGTTACAATGCAAAAAATAGAAGAGAATCCTTGGTACACATTACTACACCTGAACTCAAAAAGTGGTTATAAAAGAACAATATTACCTCGCTTACTTAACGCAGCCAAATCTCTCATCCCACGAAAGTGGAAGTCAGATAAAAGCCCTTCGATTAGAGATTGGGTTAGAGAGGTAAATGAGACCCAAGAAATAGAAGACACGGTAATGACAAGCAAAGGCCAATATGACAAACATTATACAACATGGGCCCTTTGGCTTGACTTCAAAGAGTCACAAGAATATAGAGATATCACCTCTGATAGGACACAATCTCTTCTCCCCATGTAAGCTCAATTGATGGAGCAGGTTTAAATAACAAATGACTTCGACATAGTTATAGTTAGAGTAGTTATGTTAATATAGTTGTTTGACTTATTTTATTGAAGAACTAATACTTATCAGTTGTTCATTACACTTTATCAGAGCCACAGGTTCGCCCACAACCTATGAGGAAACCAAAATAGTTCTAGGGATCATTAGACTCAAAAGAAAAAAAAGTTATGACCACAACATTACTAAGCTGAACCGTAATCTTACAGAAGACTGTAGATCCCAGTTATATATATATATTAGAAACTGAGAAAAGGTTAAGTGAACTAACATGCCATGTGTATATGCCAATCTTGTTATAAGCCATGCATATGTAAGGACGAAAACCCAAATGCACCTTATACCCTGTATGTGCAACTTTTCTACATCTTCAATAAAATTTGATTATGTTAAAAAAAAAAGAGGAAGAAGAATGTCAGCCGATGTCGGGATCCCTGGGAGGTATGTAGAAACGCTCCCGCTGTGCACATTGCTCTGCATACAGCCTCCGGCGGCTACCCCGAGCAGAGGTCAGGATTACCGCTCTTAGCTGCGGTTTTCCTCCCCGACCCTAGCTCGGGATAACCGCCAAGGAGGATTGACTATTTGAAGGGACTCGAAAAAAAAAACTATGATAAAGGTGGTCAGTGAGATGCAAAGAATAAGTTGATGCAGGATTACGCAAATTTTGTATTTAGGTGGATTTTGATTGGTCCATTTCCAAGTTGCATACAAAGAAATGTATCATCCTGCACCAACTTTGAATGAATTGCATCTCACTCACCAACTTCGATATTAAATATACAGTGAATCTGTCTCCCTGGCAGTCGGATTGTGTCTTTTGTGGCAGTATTTTATGATTCTTGCTGCTAAAAATAGTAAATTGCTTACTGTTTTAAATTTAAAAATACTAACATAATCAGACAGTATAGATGTGAGAGAACGCGGAAAAGGCGCCGCGTGTGCTGACAGCAAGGCGGCTGATTCCGTGTCCAGCGCGGCGGTTTGCACGCGGAAGCGTGCGTGTGGTAATCTGAAGGAAAGCGGAAAAGCCGCCGCAGGTACTGACAGCAAGGCGGCTGATTCTGCGTCCAGCGTGCATCTGGTGTGGCTGAGTCTGTTAGTTCAAACAGGTTCAGGAATACGCGCGCGCTGAGAGGCAGAACTTTTTTGATGGCCAAGGGGGATCAGCTGACCAGGTTGGTCAGCTGACCTCAGAGCTGGTAACCATTGGTTTATCACTTAGGGGTGGCACCAGAGAGCGCTGCTCTATATATAGTTACTGCTGGCCACTCACAAGTTGTCTGCCGTTGCGAACACTACGTGGAAGCACTCAGACCTTAGTCAGATCCTACAGTGTGTTTGAACCAGGAGGACCTGGGAATTCACACTGAGCCAGATTACTTGTATTATCTTTCTGTTATACTTCAGACTAGTTTCAGGGTGTAGAGACCACGGACCTCACACCCAAGACTAGGGAACTTGTGTTATCATTCTGTTATACTTCAGACTAGTTCCAGGGTGTAGAGACCACGGACCTCACACCCAAGACTAGGCATTGTTTGATATCTGTTATGACCTATTGCTTTCTTGACTATCCCTCTGCTTTCTGATTCGGTACCACGCATATCTGATATTCCGTTGCCAAACCCCGCCTGCTTTGGATACCGAATCAGCTTTCTGTCTTTGTACTTTGTCTGTCCGTGTGTTGCCGACCTGGCTTGCCCGACCTCAAGAGCTATCTCTCTCCTTTAAGAGATAGTCTCCAGATCAGTCAGTGACATCCACCTTCATGTGTCACTCACTCTCTGGTCCTTCCTACTTTCAGCCTGACTCCTCCCCTTGGAGAGTCTCAGGCTGCTGGAAGGTTTCTGTACTCTCTAAGAGCAGTTTTGCCCATACTGCCTAGGATCACCTGCTCATCAGGTGGTTCACTCAAAGTCAAATAATAGCGTAGCCGTAATTTAAACTTTCCCACTTAAAAAAGGGCGGAGGGGGTTATTGCAGCAATGTTTCTCTTCCTGTCACTATTGAGAAGACAGCAAGAAGTTAGGAAAAGCTCTCAGATTGCTGCCGTTTCAATGTCAGGGAAATACTCTTCTGGCCTTTTCAATTATTTAAAAACTACAGAGGTGTTCTACTTTAGCTTCTTCCGCATCCTGAAACAGTATTATGAAGTCAACTCAATGCTGTAATTCTGCTGCTATACCAAGATTATGATATTGACTCTATGACACATGGTTTATGAACTAAAGCTGACCTTCTAGACCACCAAGAATACATAACGGAAATATGTAACTAGCAAAAACATAATAAAATATAAAGTAAACATGATGGGGATTAAGTCTAAACTATACATTTACTGTATATATATATTGTATATAACGGACTCTAAAATATGTCTATAAGAAAGGGCAGAGGAAACGAAATGTGCACAAGGTTAGACAGGAAAATTACAGAGGAAAATAAAATATAAGCAACACTGTACCTGGAATATATTTAAAGAACTTTGGCCAAAACCACTTAAATAGGGCCTTCTTGAGTTATGCATTTGCATCCCTCACCAAAGCCCTTTATGTGATTCTGAAATAGCAGCACAACTAAATATGAACCTAAGGAGCTGTACATACACCTGTCTGCCACTGCTACACTGATATCTCTCTAGGTACTGCACCGCTGCCATATATTTAAACAGTGATGGCCCGAACGGTTCGCATGCAAACCGATTCGCGTGAACTTCGGTGGTTCGTCTGAGCTGTGAACCGCGAACTATATGTGAGTTCAACCCGCCCCCTATACTACATCATTAGGCTCAACTTTGACCCTCTACATCACAGTAAGCAGACACATGGTAACCAATCAGGCTACAGCCCCCCCGACCTGGAGCCCGCCCCCTTATAAAAGGCAGGCAGTGTCGGCCATTTCACTTACTCGTGTGACTGCAGTAATTACAGAAGGGAGAGCTTTCTGCAGATACATTAGGGAAAGCTTAGTACGACTCTTGTTAGGCTCCTTGCTGATACTTATTGCTAAAAAGCATCCCTCAACAGCTCTTTTTAGAGCTAATGTTGTTCTTGTGAACTATTTTTTGTTTGTGTGTGTGTGTCACAGACACTTGTTGCATATACAGCCCTGTCAGTCAGTTGCAGCTGGCCCTTGGCCCCTTGGTAATTCCTACTGTGCTACTGCCAGGCCGAGCACATTCAGTGAATACCTATACCGGTGTGTGTGACAGCTTCACATTTGTAATACCAATCACTGCATACCTGTTCAGTGCACCTACCTACGTGACCGCACGCAGTGTTATATTATATACCAGTCATTGCACCTGTTCACGGTACCGGTGTGTATGACAGCTGGACATTGTATTGATACCAGTCACTGCATACCTGTTCACTGCACTTGTGTGACTGCACACTGTATTAGTCAAGTAAGTGCATACCTTTCACTTTATCCCCCCCAATATGGGCAAAACAGGCAGAGGCAAGCCAACCGGCAGGTCTGTACGAGGTCGTGCTGTCGTGATTTTTTGCGGCCCTGGGCCAAAGTACAGTGTTCAGAAGTTGTCAGATTGTCAGGACATAGTTGACTATTTAACACAGAATGCCTCATCTTCCTCAGCTTCCGCACGGAAGCGTGACATATCTTCCTCCTCCTGCTCTGATTCTGGCACCCCACTTAACACTCAGTCAGCTGCCACCACCAAAGTGCCATCACCCCAGGGCTCAGCGGTGTGGAAGTTTTTGTGTGTGTCTGCCTCAGATGAGAGCAATGCCATCTGTACTCTGCCACCAAACATTGAGCCGTGGAAAGACCAAGACCCGTGTAGGGACAATTTCCTTACAAAGGCACATGATGACAAAGCACAAACTGCAATGGGATGACCACCTGAGGAAAAGCAGCACACAAAAGCAAAGCCACACACCGCAGTGGAAGATACCAGGCCGCAATTATTTCTCAAAAAAGGTGATACCCAAACTGTACCGTGATGTTAAAAGGCAAGTGGTGTCATCTCTGGCACACAGCGTTGGGTCAAGGGTCCATCTGAAAATGTGGTCTGCAAAGCACGGTCAGGCCTGCCTGAAAGTCAGTCCCCACACACAGCATGTCTGCCTGCACTCTGTGTGACTGCCTGCCCCAAGACTAAATCGCTTCCCACACAGCATCTCTGCCTGCAGGCCACTTGACTGCCTTCTCCGCCACCACCAACAGGGTCAAGGACTCCAGGCGGATTCCTGAATTTTTAAGGCCGCTGCTAGCAGTGGCCGCTATAATGATTTTTATGGGGCATGTACATGCCTGCCTAATTTTTCCGGCTGCACTGCAGTTGCAACAACAAAACAAAAGGCATTTACATCTGTCAATTCCTCTTCATGATCGTTTCCTTGCCGCGGAGAAAAGGGGCTTGCGTATCACAATGAAGCAATGACCGCCGGCTATATGAGTGTCTCGGGGGGGGGGGCACACCAAAGATAATAAAGTCGTTGCTTCATTGTGGACAGACCACATTCGATCAGCTGGACAGTCACTGTTCTGTCATTGAGCTACCTCAGCCCGGCGACCATATGGGCTTGAAAACCGCTATCGCCTGCACTCTGGCCATGGTGCGCACCAGTCCAGCACGGCTGTCACTACACAAACAGTTGTTTGCGGTGCGTTACACAGCGAGTTTGGTCTGTCAGTGTGAAGCAGTACACTAATTACACTCCCTGATTGATGTATACACATGCAAGATGTTTTAAAGCACTTTAGGCCTCCAATTTAGCATGCAATGTGATTTCTGCCCTTAAAACGTTGCTGTGCGTCAAATCCTGATTTTTTTTCCCAGGGACTTTTGGCGTGTATCTCAATCGGCCATGCCCCCCTCCAGGTGTTAGACCCCTTGAAACATTTTTTCCATCACTTTTGTGGCCAGGATAAATGTTTCTAGTTTTCAAAGTTCGCCTCCCCATTGAAGTCTTTTGCAGTTCGCGAAAGTTCGCGCGAACTGAACTTTTGTGGAATATCGTGTTCGAGGTTCGCAAACCGAAAACCGGAGGTTGGAGCCATCTCTATATTTAAATAGTGCCGCTTAAAGGACCACTATAAAAAAACATTATAACATTTAACATACAGTACATCTGTATGTATGCATACAAATAAAAGTTATTATTGTCCCAGGGTAAGATCAGGGCCGGGACGAGGCAGAGGCAAGAGAGGCTCCAGCCTCAGGGGCGCAGTGTAGGAGGAGGTACACAACTCACTCAGCTATAATTCCCCTATTGTGTTTGAAGCAGAGATAAATAACAAAGGGGGATACATGGCAGTGACTGCAAGCCAGATAACTAGAGATTAAGGTACTGGGGTGGTTGGGAGCCCTGGGACGCCTCTTAAGCCTCATACACACGGGGTATGGCCGTCGCCGCAACCACGTGGCATGCAGGTGTTGCGGCGACAGGTCGCCCGTGTGTATGACGCGCGCGCCCCGAACCGTCGCCCTTCGGAGCTGTCGCCAGGGGATTGACATGTTCAATCGCCGGCTACAGCTGTCGCCGCAACTTCGCCGGAACTGTCGCTAGTCCCGCATGTGTATGCGGGCTAGCGACAGCAACCCACATACAGCACACAGAGCTTCCGGCGGGGGGAGGAACCTCGGCGACAGCTTCCGCCACATCGCTAATCCCTCTGCTGCCGTGTGGATGCAGAGGTAATTGGCGCCGAGCTGTCGCCGAGCTGTCATGCACACGCTCCCGTGTGCTAGCGACAGCTACAAATGTAGCTCGTGTGTATTTAGCTTTAGTGTAACAGTGATCAGTGTGTGATGGTTGGGGAGGGTGGGATGGAGAGGTGCACTTTGGTGTCTCAGCCTTGGGTGCTGGAGGACCTTGTCCCGGCTATGGGTAAGATGCACTATAAATTACTTTTTTCCTGTGTTGATGTCACTTGCAGTAAGTAGAAAAAATCTTGTGATCCTGTGGATGATCAGAGAATTGTCTCTGACATAAGCTTTAGAGCATGTATCAACATTTTCCTACGCCATTCCCAAGTGATTAAAACTAAGAAAATAGAATTTAATTCCTGGCCATGCTCAGTAGGGTTGGTTTTATTAATTTATTTAGCAACAACGTGTTATAAAGCGATGTACTTAGTACAGGCAACAGTAGGAATCATAGATACATGAGTACTTCACCACACTGTACAATCTAGACATCCAGCAAACCAAGTAAACAGATACTGTATATACAGTTGATGTGAGTTTTGATACATCATCAATACTGGTACAGGTTCATTTGTACAACAAAAATGAAAAACACTATGGGGTGGTCCCTGTCCTTGGGAGCGCACAATCTAGAGGATCATGGATTGGAGACACTGAAGATAAGACAAAAGGGTTAGTGGAGAAAGCAGTGGGTCTACAATTCTAGCTATAACAAATTATACGCTTGCCTGAAAGGGTGTGTTTTAAAGGTACTTTTGATGTTTTCTAGGCTTGAAGCTTAATTGGCCTTGATTCATGAAGCATTACCAAAAGTGGTAAAGCAGAAAACAGCTGACTTTACCAAGCTCTTAGGGAAATGTCAATTCATAAAGGCTGTTACCGCATGGCAAGCTGAAATTACTGAGCAGTGAGGTAAATTATCAGTTTGCATGGTAAATACCTCAATAAATGTCAGCAAATGTCAATTCATGAAGATTAGAACATGCGGTAAAGCCCAGAAACATGCGTGTTGATTACCAGCAGCTCTGATGTGTCGGAAACCGTGCAGGAGCTCATGACTCACAGCAGAGATGGATAACCTATGACTGACAGGAGCAGAGAGCGAATAAAAACAGCCCCTGTCTCCTGCAAGTCCCGCTGATAGGCTGCAACACCTTCTCAGGAGGGTCAAGCTTTTCTACCCCCCAGGAAGTGTAGGAGAGCAGGAACAAAAGAGGTTTCCCCTGCAGCCCTTCAGATGTTTAACCCTTT
Organism: Hyperolius riggenbachi; assembly: GCF_040937935.1. Taxonomy (NCBI): domain Eukaryota; kingdom Metazoa; phylum Chordata; class Amphibia; order Anura; family Hyperoliidae; genus Hyperolius; species Hyperolius riggenbachi. Next base: position 180,123,266 of record NC_090656.1, on the reverse strand, counting down.
AGTTTCCTGTTTAAAGATGGGGAAGCAAGTGGGAAAATCACCTAAGTATGCTGTGTTTAATGTTTCTGGAAGTAAAGTCTAGTTTATTTTAGTCTAAACTGTGGCAATCAAATAAAATGTTAACCCCTCATGCCGTTCCATGGCGACCGGGCGGGATGACGTCACCGACATCATGGACGTCGGGACGTCAGAGGGAATCCCGATCCACCCCTCAGCGCTGCCTGGCACTGATTGGCCAGGCTGCGCAAGGGGTCTGGAGGGGGGAGGGGCGGCGTGGCGGGTGGCGGGGAATCGGCGGCGAGCGGGATATGCACGCAGCTAGCAAAGTACTAGCTGCGTGCAGTAAAAAAAAAAATTGAAAATCGGAGAAATCCTTTTGCGCAGGTTACCTCGAGCTGAGCTCGGGATAACCGGCAAGAAGGTTAAGAAAGACTAATGGACAGATTTAGAGGGAGCAGAAGCAGTATAACAAACATGTACATTCTATATGGATGTCGGAGATGCCTGTTACTATTGTAATGCCATCACTGCATGGAAACACATGTAACAAAACAGTGACAACTCCACACTCCTCTGCTGTTACCGAATAGGTTTTTGTGAATTGAAGTCCATTTTTCGGTAAATTACCTAACTTCTACCGCACTTGTGAAAATCTTTATGAATTAGCAAAGAAGAGTCTAAAATACCGAATGCAGTATTCTACCGACCTGATTTATATATATTTTTTTTTATTGCACAGCCCTTTATAAATCGAGGCCATTGACAGTCTATGGAAGAGAGTTCCAAAGGAGGAGTGACACTTGTAAAAAGTTCTGGATGCAAGAGTGAGAGGAGGTGACCAGGCTGGATGACAAGAGGATCTTGTGGGAGGAACATAGTTTCTAGGGGGATTGTCTCTGTAAATGAATTAAGAAGTTTGTGGAGGTGGCATTTTTTGGTAAGGTTTGTATGATAGGATTAGAAGTTTTACTAGATACTTTGGGTAATTGGCAGCCAGTGGAGGGATTGGCAGAGAAGGACAGCATCAGAGGAGCGGGAGGAGAGGTGGATGAGATGGGTAGCAGAGTTCAGTTGTAACTGGAGTGGTGCCGTCTGTTTTTTTGGTAGGCCACAGAGTAGGGTGTTACAGTAGTCAAGATGTTTATAACAACTTAGTGGGTTTCAGTGAAGCACTCCCAATATTTTCTATACACTGCCAAATATATTTTTGGCACTGTATGAAAAAAAGATCTCTCTCATTCGCTTTCACCTAATTAAAGTATAACTACCCATCAAAAACCAAACCCTTCACTTTTTAATGGAGTAATGTTCATTGACATACCGTAGATTCATGTTAACTCATGAATTATCTTTACTGAACAATGATCATCAATAAGAAAAAAATTGTGTTCATTTTTTGCACACATTAACTTATTCAGAATTAACACATGATTTATGACAGCTTTTGAGATCTCTCTCTTCCCAATTAGTTATTAACATGTATTACTCGGTGCAAGACTTGAATATTTAGTAGTAATATAATGGTTTAAATTATGGATTAAAGCCAAGTTTATTTTTATTTTTTTTTCAATTTCAGGTTGTATTATAGATAGTACTGTATCCCCATCAGACACAATTTCCATCCGTTTTCATCAGACATTATTAGAGGTAAAAAAGTTAGAATTCCAGACAAATATTTATTGCATTTCTTCATTTCCTGTCCTCATTGGATTTCATATTATACTAAGATCCCAAGAAGAAGAAGTAAGGTAGCATTTCTGCAAATAGGGACACAACAATAATAAACCATAACGTTTCTAACTTTTCAAACTATTAAACTATTAAAAATTAAGATTAAAAAAAAAAATCCTGAATATGGCTGTAAGTTCTGGACAAGTGGCTGCAGCGAGTAAAGATCAGGAAATAAAGGTAATGGTCTGACTATGTTGCTGGGTTAGGAAGAGCGTAATGCAGTTGGG